>NC_073394.1:2839539-3120338 GCF_028641065.1 Leucoraja erinaceus
CCCCCCCCCCCCCCCCCCCCCCCCCCCCCAACCCCCCCCCCCCCCCCCCCCTCTCCACCCCCCCCCCGCCGCCCCCCCCCCCCCCCCCCCGGACACCATTTTTTTTTTATTCAAATCGTTTGCTATGTCGCTCTTCAAGGGAGATGCTAAATGCATTTCGTTGTCTCTGTACTGTACACTGACAATGACAATTAAAATTGAATCTGAATCTGAATCTGAATCTGAATCTGAACTAGGGGTCACAGTTTAAGGATAAGAGGGAAGTCTTTTAGGACCGAGATGAGAAAATCATTTTTTACACAGAGAGTGGTGAATCTGTGGAATTCTCTGCCACAGAAGGTAGTTAAGGCCACAGTTCATTGGCTATATTTAAGAGGGAGTTAGATGTGGCCCTTGTGGCTAAAGGGATCAAGGGGGTATGGAGAGAAGGCAGGTACAGGATACTGAGTTGGATGATCAGCCATGATCACATTGAATGGCGGTGCAGGCTCGAAGGGCCGAATGGCCTACTCCTGCACCTATTTTCTACGTTTCTATGTAACTGTGCGGGACAGGCAGCATCTCTGCACAGAAGGAATGGGTAAAGACCCAGAAGGGTCTCGACCCGAAACGTCACCCATTCCTTCTCTGCAGGGATGCTGCCCGTCCTGCTGAGTTACTGCGGCTTTTTGTTCCATCTTCGGTCCAAACCGGCGTCTGCAGTTCCTGCCTGCACATAATAACAGATCAGAGAGCAGATTTCTGACCCGATTTGGCTGAAGGAAGAAGCAAAAGGGAATTATTAATGGTGGGTGTCTTGGACAGCCTGTCAGAGGCTGCAGTGAGGGTGTGAAGAAAGGATGTTCGTGCTTCATGTAACAAGCTGAGGTCAGGTTCCCATCCTTGCTGGAACAAAGGTGCAAATCTAATGACAGAGACGAAACAAGCAGCTGCAAGGAAAGCAGATCTGAAGGATGACAGCACATACTATGACTTTAGATTGGAAACGGCCAAAAAGTAAGTAGTGATGTTTTTTCAACATATTTTCTGCGTAGTTTAGAGATACAGGATGCAACCAGGCCCTTCAGCCCGCAAAGTCCACGCCGACCATCGATCACCCGTTCACGCTAGTTCTATGTTATCCCACTCTCTCATCCACACCCTACACACGAGGGGCAATTAACCTGCAAACCCGCACGTCTTTGGGATGTGGGAGGATGCCGGGGGAAATCCATGCAGTCGCAGACAGCACCGGAGGTCAGGATGGAACTCGGGTCTCTGGCGCTGTGAGGCAGCAGCTCCACCCGCTGCGCCTCTGTACTGCTAATCCCTTTGGAATAATTTCATGATGGAAAAAGTTTGAAACTTTACCACTGAATCTCGTTTTAAGCCCCATCGATGTTATATCAGCGCGGCACGGTGGCGCAGGGGTAGAGTTGCTGCCTTAAGGGCCTGTCCCACTTACGCAACTTTTTCGGCGACTTGCCGTCACCCGTCATAGTCGCAGCTAGGTCTCCGGAAATGTGCAACATGTTGAAAATCCAGCGGCGACCAGAACAAGGTACGACTCTTTGGGCGACTACTCAGGACCGTACGGGCTTCACCCCGCGACATGTCGCCTGTACGGTCGTGAGTCGTCTCCTCAGTCGCCCAAAGAGTCGTAGCGTCTTTCTGGTCGCTGCTGGATTTTCAACATGGTGAATATTTTCGGCGACCTATGACGGGTGCCGGCAGTCGCTGTAAAAGCCGCATAAGTGGGACGGGCCCATTACGGTGCTTGCAGCGCCGGAGAACCGGGTTCGATCCCGACCACGGGCGCTGTCTGTACGGAGCCTGTACGTTCTCCCTGTGACCTGCGCGGGTTTTCTCCGAGATCTTCGGTTTCCTCCCACACTCCAAAGATGTGCAGGTTTGTAGGTAAATTAGCTCGGCATATGTAAAATTTGTCCTTAGTGTGTGTAGGATAGTGTTAGTGTGCGGGGATCGCTGGTCGGCGCGGACCCGGTGGGCCGAAGGGCCTGTGTCCGCACTGTACCTCTAAACTAAACTAAACTCAACAATGTAAAGTAATTGCAGAGATGTCTGGATGGGAAACTTTCAGAAAATGACTCGCTTGATTAATACTCATGAGGGTGGCAAATGTGTGACTTATGAACCAGAAGTAATAATTGCAAAACTAACTAGCCGTCAAAATCACCTCATTGGTTATGAAGTGCTTCATGAAGCAATGAAGTTGCCTCATCAGACTCTTGAACACCACAAACACCAACTAAACTGCCTTGGTTACATCGGGGACTTCAGGATTTGTTTCACACTAATACTGTTTTTTTGTTGGCGTATTGAACCCTCTCTTGTTCATTGTGTTTTGTATTGAGTGCTGCAAGATCTCAATCATTGTTGCGTTTTCGGTATATAAGACAATTAAACATTCTCCCATGACTCTTGAGGTGGTTTGGTTTAGTTTTAGTTTCGAGACACAGCGCAGAAAGCACCGATCAGTGATCCCCGCGTATTAACACTACCCTACACTAGGGACAATTCTCATTTATACCAGGCCAATTAACCTACAAACCTGCACATGTTTGGAGTGTGGGAGGAAACCGAAGATCTCGGAGCGAACCAAAGATCCGGGAGGAAACCCACGCAGGTCACGGGGGGAACGTACAAACTCCGTACAGACAGCACCCATATTCAGGATCGAACCCGGGACCCACGACTTACCTGGACGTACCTTGTCTGCACATCTGGACGCCCGCAGCGGCGACTGCAGAGGGTTGAGGTCCCGACCACGGGGGAAATGGAGGAGGACTCGCCAATTTTTGTGCCTTCCACCAGAGTGATGAATGCTGTGGCGGGCGTTTGTGTTAAATTTTTAATGTGTATTGTGTGTTCAGTTTTCATTGTACGGCTGCTGGCAAACTCATTTCACTTGCACTTTATGTGCAAGTGACGAATAAAACTTGACTTGACTTGACCCTGGCGCTGTGAGGCAGCAACTCTACTGCTGCGCCACCCTAAAACAGAAATAATAGGTTTTTTAACGTTAATTGGAATCAGAGCACCAAGCAGGAAACATGTTCCCGATGTTGGGGGAGTCCAGAACCAGGGGCCACAGTTTAAGAATAAGGGGTAAGCCATTTAGAACGGAGACGAGGAAACACTTTTTCTCACAGAGAGTTGTGAGTCTATGGAATTCTCTGCCTCAGAGGGCGGTGGAGGCAGGTTCTCTGGATGCTTTCAAGAGAGAGCTAGATAGGGCTCTTAAAAATAGCGGAGTCCGGGGATATGGGGAGAAGGCAGGGACGGGGTACTGATTGTGGATGATCAGCCACGATCACATTGAATGGCGGTGCTGGCTCGAAGGGCCGAATGGCCTACTCCTGCACCTATTGTCTATTGTCTATAAGTTTACCGGCATCGCTTGTCTTTCAGTGTGGCACAGATCCCACATATCATCTCCAACTCTGCTCTGTCATTCCCGGTTGTGTGGAAATATGTCTGCTCCTGGCAGGCTCAGCATTCTAAACACAGGCAGCCTTCAAGGTGACATTGTTTAGATGTCAAATCCTGGACGTCTAAGGAATGGTTCTGTTCATCTCGTGCCTAACAAGTGGAAATGTCATGCTACCGAGTCATTCACCTTTGACGATGCACACACACACACACACACACACACAGGCAGCTTTCAATTCTAGATTCCTTGAGGCACCTCTCCTTCCGAAATAAAAGCAAACGTTGATGCTTCCGAGCGGAAACCACTGGTAAGGTTGTTACAGCTTGATGCTATATGATTCGTTATTAATTTAAACACACAGCATACCACATTTAAACTCACCTTCCCAACACTACCAAGGAATTATGTTCATTCCACTGATCCATAGATACTGCCACTCCTGCTGAGTTTCACCAGCATTTTTGTCTACCTTCTCCTGTTAATCTTTCAGCTGCCTTGCTAGCTTCCTTACAGTAAGTATTCAGATGTAATACCATATGACCATATAACCATATAACAATTACAGTACGGAAACAGGCCATCTCGACCCTTCTAGTCCGTGCCGAACACATAATCTCCCCTAGTCCCATATACCTGCGCTCAGACCATAACCCTCCATTCCCTTCCCATCCATATAACTATCCAATTTATTTTTAAATGATAAAAACAAACCTGCCTCCACCACCTTCACTGGACGTTAGCTCAAAAATGTGTTTGTCATTTTCATTTCTACTTTCCTACAAGGACTAACGATACAATTAATAAGCCACCACTGGTCATAGATAAGTAGGCAAAATGTTTAAGAAAGAACTGCAGAAAATCGAATGTAGACAAAAATGCTGGAGAAACTCAGCAGGTGAGGCAGCATCTATGGAGCGAAGGAAATAGGCGACGTTTCAGGCCGAAACCCTTCTTCAGACTGATCCACGTTCTCCAGACTTGCTGCCTGACCCCGCTGAGTTACTCAAATAAAGTATTTCAGAATTTCAATGTGGAGGAAGGAACTGTAGATGCTGGTTCACATCGTAGACGCAAAATGTTGGAGTAACTCAACGGGACAGGGGGCGTCTCTGTGGAGATGGAATGGGTGACGTTTCGGGTCGAGACCCTTCATCAGGCTGAATTTCATTGTTGCATTTTGGGACATGATAAGCAATATCTATTTCCATAGACGCTGCCTCACCCGCTGAGTCTCTCCAGCATTTTTGTCTATCTTTGATTTTTCCAGCATCTGCAGTTCTTTTTTGAACATCAAACATAGGGATAAGGGAAATGAGAGATATAGACGATGATGTGGAGAGAAAGAACAATGAAAGAAAGATATGCAATAAAGTACCAATGATGATAAAGTACCGGTGACGTCTTGACCCGAAACGTCACCTATTTCTTTGCTCCATAGATGCTGCTTCACCCGTTGATTTTTGTCCAGTACTTTTTGTCTACCTTTCGATAAGTGGGTGGTACAGCAACGCAGTGGGTGGAGCTGCTGTCTGCCTCACAGCTCCAGAGCCCCGAGTTCGATCCTGACCACGGGTGCTGTCTGTGTGTGGAGTTTGCACGTGCGAACTGTGCGCGGACCGAAAGGCCTTTTTGTCAGCTGTTTCTGCCAACTAAAGATCCGGCAGAGAGCATTCAGACGGGTCCAGTCTACCGAGTGCACGTCGACCTCACTAGTTCTATCTTATGTGCCATAGAAGGCATTTACCGGGATGCATCACAGCTTGGTTTGAGAGTAGCTCCATCCAAGACCCGCAAGAAATTGCACAAATCGTGGAATTGTGGACGCAGCCCAGACCATCACACGGGTCTGAAGAAGGGTCTCGACCCGAAACATCACCCATTCCTTCTCACCAGAGAAGCTGCCTGCCCCGCTGAGTTACTCCAGCATTTAGTGCCTACCTTCGATTTAAACCAGCATCTTCAGTTCTTTCCAACAAAAACCACCCTCCCTTCCATTCTCCATTTGTACTTCAGCTGCCTTGGCAAGGCCAGCAGCATAATCAAGGATGAGTCGCACCTCGGCCACTCCCTCTTCTCCCCTCTCCCATCGGGCAAAAAGTACAGAAGTGTGAAATCGTAAACACCTCCAGATTCAGGGGCAGTTTCGGCCCAGCTGTTATCAGGCAACTGAATTATCCTACCACAATTAGACAGCAGTGCTGAACTACTATCTACCTCATTGGTGATCCTTGGACTAGCTTTGATCGGACTTTACTGGCTTTACCTTGCACTAAACGTTATTCAGATATCATGTATCTGTACAATGTGAATGGCTCGATTGTAATCATGTATTGTCAATAGACAATAGGCAATAGGTGCAGGAGTAGGCCATTCGGTCCTTCGAGCCAGCACCGCCATTCAATGTGATCATGGCTGATCATCCCCAATCAGTACCCTGTTGCCTATTTCCTTCGCTCCATAGATGCTGCTGCACCCGCTGAGTTTCTCCAGCATTTTTGTCTACCTTCAGGTCACGGTGAGAATGTACAAACTCCATACAGACAGCGCCCGTGGTCAGGATCGAACCCGGGTCTCTGGCGCTGTAAGGCAGCAACTCTACTGTTGCGCCACTTGGTTAAAGTGGTACAAAAAATACTGTCCTACAGAGGTAGACAAAAGTGCTGGAGAAACTCAGCGGGTGCCGCAGCATCTATGGAGCTGCACCTGCTGAGTTCCTCCAGCACTTTTGTCTACCTTCGATTTTCCAGCATCTTCAGTTCCTTCTTAAACACACTGTCCTACAGAGACTTTGAGAGGAGACTGACTTTAGAGTGTGAATTTTAATTTATCACTGGCGCCACCCCAAAACTGCACCAAATAGTACACAGCCGACATAACCAGAGACTCGTCCCACCCCGACCATTCCTTCTTCTCCCCGCTCCCGTCCGGCAGAAGGTACAGAAGCTCCACAGCGCGCACCACCAGACTCAGGAACAGCTTCTTCCCCTCTGTTATCAGGCTTCTGAACGGTCCTTCCATAAGCTAGGGTACTGTCCTATTCACCTCTACCCCATTGCGGACATTGGACTTTGTCTGTGGAACTGATGCGCTACAATGCTGAGAACTATATTCTGCACTCTGTATCTTCCCCTTTGCTCAACCTATTGCGTTTGAGTTTGGCGATTGCATTTATGTGTGTTGTTATCTGGCACAACAAATCTATCTGTATCTGTATCGATATACATCTGTATCTCGGTACACGTGACATTAATAAACCTGGATCTAAAGAAAGTCGATTTTCTGCAAAAAATGTTTTGATTGCTATAATCTTAACTGTAATATGCTGAGAGAATGGAGCAGCTGGGCTTGTATACTCTGGAATTTAGAAGGATGAGTTCAAAGTTCAAGTTCAAGTGAATTTATTGTCATGTGTCCCTGATAGGACAATGAAATTCTTGCCTTGCTTCAGCACAACAGAACATAGTAGGCATTGACTACAAAACAGATCAGTGTGTCCATATACCATTATATATATATATACACACATGAATAAATAAACTGAGAGAGGGTCTTATTGAAACCTCTAAGATTATTAAGGGTTTGGACACGCTAGAGGCAGGAAACATGTTCCCGATGTTGGGGGAGTCCAGAACCAGGGGCCACAGTTTAAGAATAAGGGGTAAACCATTTAGAACGGAGGTGAGGAAATACCTTTTTCACACAGAAGAGTTGTGAGTCTGTGGAATTCTCTGCCTCAGAGGGCGGTGGAGGCAGGTTCTCTGGATGCTTTCAAGAGAGAGCTAGATAGGGCTCTTAAAAATAGCGGATATGGGGAGAAGGCAGGAACGGGGTACTGATTGTGGATGATCATTCATGATCATATTGAATGGCGATGCTGGCTCGAAGGGCTGAATGGCCAACTCCTGCACCTATTGTCTATGGACTACAATTACCAGTGTTCCATTCATACCAGCACTTCTAGGAATGATTAACCAAAAGAAACAATTTAAAAATTCTACAGCCTTTGGCAGATTCTTTCCATCACCATTAAGTTGTAGACACTTCCATATAGATTTTTACCAATGCTTGGGGGATTATATAATTTGCATTTTCACTTCTTTATAATTAATTCATGCCAACTTGATTCTCGAGATTACTGGTTTATAGTGTTTCTGTAAATCTCATTCTGAATTTATTAATGGGATTCACAGGTTATATTTTTTGAGGGATAATCTGTTCCAACAGAATCCATGTTCCCATCTACCTCCAATATCATGTGTAACTGGTTAAAATGTGCAGCACAGTGGCGCAGCGGTAGAGTTGCTGCCTGACAGCGCCAGAGACCAGGGTTCGATCCTGACTTTGGGGTGCTGTCTGCACGGAGTTTGCACGTCCTCCCCGTGACCTCTCCGGGCGCTCCGATTTCCTCCCACACTCCAAAGACGTACAGGTTTGTAGGGTAATTGGATTCCGTAAATTGTCCCTAATGTGTGGGATGGAACTAGTGTTCGGGCATGGTTGGTCGGCGCCGACTCGATGGGCCGAAGGGCCTGTTTCCCTGCTGTATCCCTAAACTAAACTAAACTAAAAAAATTGTTTCATTTACATCAATATCTCTCTCACCCATTGATTAATTTCCTTTGTATTTGCACACATGAATATGAATATCAAGACATCGATGGTTTCAGAACGAATGAGGTCCTCCTTAATAACCATCGCTCTAATTAAGTTTATTCAGATTCAGTGTTGAAAACACCGAGGGCTGAATTTTTCCTAATTGGTCTTTCGCCCGTATAAAACAAAATCCAGCAAGGTTTCAAACAGATTATTAATTTGTTCTCAACCAATTTGCATTACTGGGGCAGAACCAATTTGGACTCAGAGTAAATGTTGCTTTTTTTCCGCTATAGTTTCAGTATCGTTCAAGGCGACATTATTTGCTCTCTTTTCTCAATTGTTTTCTGAATCATTCAACTGTCAACAACTGCGGAGCAGCCCTGAGCTACTAGTTACCTCATCAGAGACCCTTGGACTATATTTAATCAGACTTAACCTTGCACTAAACATATTCCCTTTATCCTGCATCTGTACACTGTGGACGGCTCGATTGTAATCATGCATTGACTATCTGCCGATTGGATAGCATGCAACAAAAGCTTTTCACTGTACCTTTTTTTATTTTTTTTCTGTACAGCACTTTGGTCAGCTTTGGTTGTTTTTTAAAGTGCTTAACAAATAAAGTTGGATTGGGTTGGATGAATGATTGAATGAATGAATAAGTTTATGAATACATTTATTGGCCAAGTATTCACATACAAGGAATGTTCCTTGGTGCAGAACTAACATAGACTAACATAAACTAATTTTCTTTCAATAATTTTCTTCAAACAAAGAAACTAAGCTCTCATATAATTCTAGGATTGTTACTATCTAAAATGTCATTGATCTATTAGGTCCATTACATAATAGTTTCCTTCAAAAACCCATTCAATTCCTTTTTGAAAACTGTCATCAGGCAACTGAACCATTCTACCACAACCAGAGAGCAGTCTTGAACTACTATCTACCTTACTGGAGACCCTCGAACTATCCTTGATCGGACTTTAGTAGATAGGACTCTTAAAAATAGCGGAGTCAGGGGAGAAGGCAGGAACGGAGTACTGATTGTGGATGATCAGCCATGATCATATTGAATGGCGGAGCTGGCTCGAAGGGCCGAATGGCCTCCTCCTGCACCTATTGTGTATTGACTTTATCTTGTACGTAATGTTATTCATGTTATTCCCTTCATCGTGTATCTTGCACTAGACATTATTCACTGTACACTGTGAATGACACAATTATAATCATGCATTGTCTTTCCGCTGACTGGTTAGCACGCAACAAAAGCTCGGTAGGCGTGACAATAAACTAAACTCAAACTCATTGTCATTCTGTGTAAGAAGGAACTGCAGCTAGATACAAAAAGCTGGAGTAACTCAGCAGGACAGGCAAAGTTCCACACCGTAGACTTCAAGAAAGAATATTTTCTCGCAACAGAATCTTTACCCTGTCATTTTGAATCACTACCATTTGGTTCCTGGACAATCGGCTAACGGGAGATACTTTTCTCCATTTACTTTGTCTAAACCAGTCATGATCTTGTACGCATGGCATCAAAATACCTGTCACTATTCATTCGCTCCAAGGAGAACTGCTCCAGTTTTCGCTCTCTGATATTGCAGCTGAAATCTTTACTTATGGAATCATTTGATTTAGCACGGTGGCTGACATTGGATTCATACTCCGACTCTGCCCAACTAATGCTTCATAAAGAAGTCAACATCACCTGCCTCTTCTGAACTCTCTGCCTCTACCTATGAAGCCCGACAGTCCATACTCCTTAACAAATATCATTTGCCCTTTCCGACCTTTGCTGGAAATACGCAACCAGGTCGATTTGTTCTTGGTGGGAATTGTGGCAATAGTCTCCAATGCCGTAGTTTCCGTTTTAGTTTTATTCGTTTATTAGGGCAGCACGTTGGAGCTACCAGTAGAGTTATTGCCTTTAAGCCCCTGTCCCACTTAGGAGACCTAAACAGCAACCTCTGGTGACCTTGCCCGCCACCCAAAAAAAATCAAGGTCGAGGTGACCTGCAACCTCCTACCACCTCCCACGCATATGTTGAAAACCTTCCTCGACTATGAAGAAATCCGGCTTCGACTAGACCTGCGACTAAAAAATTATGGATTTTTAAAACGGCAACCAATTTTCAGTCAAGGCCGGTTCTAATCATGATGAAAAAATAGCAGCGACCTAGATGAAGCCTCGACCACGCGGAAACTACTTGCGACCATTAGGGAGAGTGACCAAGTTTGTATACTTGGTATAAGTGTAAATTGTCCTCGGTGTGTGTAGGCTTGTGTGAATGTGCGGGGATCGCTGGTCGGTGTGGACTCGGTGGGTTGAAGGGCCTGTTTCCACACTGTATCTCTAAACTGAAAAACTAAGATTATCGTCACGTGTACCAAGGTCGAGTGAAACAAATGCCAAAGGTATCGTAATGACTCATTCCTTTCTGTACCCCAAAGGACATTGGGGTACAGAAGTGTGAAAACGCACACCTCTAGATTCGGGGACAGTTTCTTCCCGGCTGTTATCAGGAAACTGAACCAACCTCTCACCAACGAGAGAGCGGTCCTGACCTCCCATCCATCTCAGTAGAGACCTTCGGACTATCTTCAATCAAACTACTGGATTTTCTCTTACCCTAAACGTTATACCCTATATCCAATATCTGTAGATAGTGTACAGCTTGATTGTAGTTATAGAGTGATACAGTGTGGAAACAGGCCCTTTGGTCTAACTTGCCCACACTGGCCAACATGTCCCAGCTACACTAGTCCCACCTGCCTGCGCTAGGTCCATAACCCTCCAAACCTGTCCTATCCATGTACCTGTCCAACTGTTTCTTAAACAATGGGATAGTCCCAGCCTCAACTACCTCCTCCGGCAGCTCGTTCCATACACCCACTGTGTGAAAATGTTGCCCTCTCAGATTCCTATTAAATCTTTTCCCCTTCACCTTGAACCTATGTCCTCTGGTCCTCAACTCCCCTACTCTGGGCAAGAGACTCTGTGCATCTACCCAAGCTATTCTGCTGTCGGGATAGCACGCAACAGGAAAGCTTTACACTGTACCTCAGTACACGTAACAATAAACTAATCTGAACTAATAAACTCAACTAATTGGTGAAACTTGGATACTTTTACAGGGCCAACTTTTGATATGGATTAAGTTAATGAACTGATTCTAAATTATGCCTCTTGGTGGTTGGATTTGAACCAATAACTCCAGAAAGTTGGATCAGTGCTTGGAATAAAAAGGCAATAAAGGCTCCAGGGAAAGAATTGAAAGGATTTGGTTGCACAGTTTCTGCCGTGAGTTAGCAAAGATTTGAAAGATTAAACGATCACTTTCCTTTACAATAGAAAAATAAGACAGAGAATAAAACTGAGAAACTCGGTGGGTCAGGTAGCATATCTGGAGAACATCAATAGGTGCTTTCATTAACTATCCTGTCTTTATCAAGTGTGCAGAGAAAACTTCAGAAAAGGAAACCCCTATTGTTCCTGTAAACAAAGAACTAGAAACTATCGAAAAAGATCAGGTATACTATCCACAAATACAATCAAGTCAAACTCAAACACAATAGGTAGAGCAGAGGGGAAGATACAGAGTGCAGAATATAGTTCTCAGCATTGTAGCGCATCAGTTCCAGAGATAAAGTCCAATGTCCGCAATGGGGTAGAGGTGAATCGGACAGTACCCTAGCTTATGGAAGGGCCGTTCAGAAGCCTGTGAAACGTCGCCCATTCTTTCCCTCCAGAGATGCTGCCTGTCCCGTTGAGTTGCTCCAGCTTCTTGTGTCTATTTTCAGTTATTGATTATGTTGGCCGTTGGTCCCACGGCAGAATGAAGTGTAGATGTGTAGATGCTTAGTGTAGATTTCTATTTTTCTCTATGGAGCTAATGGTAGGAAGTCAGATCAGTGTGATGGACTGGGCTACATCCACAACTCTCTGCTTTTGACAAGCAATTGTACCACATAACACAAGAATGATCGCAAGAATGTGTAGGTTAACCTATGATAGAAACATAGAAACATAGAAATTAGGTGCAGCAGTAGGCCATTCGGCCCTTCGAGCCTGCACCGCCATTCAATATGATCATGGCTGATCATCCAACTCAGTATCCCGTACCTGTTTTCTCTCCATACCCCCTGATCCCCTTAGCCACAAGGGCCGCATCTAACTCCCTCTTAAATATAGCCAATGAACTGGCCTCAACTACCCTCTGCGGCAGAGAGTTCCAGAGATTCACCACTCTCTGTGTGAAAAAAGTTCTTCTCATCTCAGTTTTAAAGGATTTTCCCCTTATCCTTAAGCTGTGACCCCTTGTCCTGGACTTCCCCAACATCGGGAACAATCTTCCTGCATCTAGCCTGTCCAACCCCTTTAGAATTTTGTAAGTTTCTATAAGATCCCCTCTCAATCTCCTAAATTCTAGAGAGTATAAACCAAGTCTATCCAGTCTTTCTTCATAAGACAATCCTGACATCCCAGGAATCAGTCTGGTGAACCGTCTCTGCACTCCCTCTATGGCAATAATGTCCTTCGTCAGATTTGGAGACCAAAACTGTACGCAATACTCCAGGTGTGGTCTCACCAAGACCCTGTACAACTGCAGTAGAACCTCCCTGCTCCTATACTCAAATCCTTTTGCAATGAAAGCTAACAGACCATTCGCTTTCTTTACTGCCTGCTGCACCTGCATGCCTACTTTCAATGACTGGTGTACCATGACACCCAGGTCTCGCTGCATCTCACCCTTTCCCAATCGGCCACCATTTAGATAATAGTCTGCTTTCCCGTTTTTGCCACAAAAATGGATAACCTCACATTTATCCACATTATACTGCATCTGCCAAACATTTGCCCACTCACCCAGCCTATCCAAGTCACCTTGCAGTCTCCTAGCATCCTCCTCGCAGCTAACACTGCCCCCCAGCTTAGTGTCATCCGCAAACTTGGAGATATTGCCTTCAATTCACTCATCCCGATCATTAATATATATTGTAAATAGCTGGGGTCCCAGCACTGAGCCTTGGGGTACCCCACTAGTCACTGCCTGCCATTGTGAAAAGGACCCGTTCACTCCTACTCTTTGCTTCCTGTTTGCCAGCCAGTTCTCTATCCACATCAATACTGAACCCCCAATGCTATGTGCTTTAAGTTTGTATACTAATCTCTTATGTGGGACCTTGTCGAAAGCCTTCTGGAAGTCCAGATACACCACATCCACTGGTTCTCCCCTATCCACGCTACTAGTTACATCCTCGAAAAATTCTATAAGATTCGTCAGACATGATTTACCTTTCGTAAATCCATGGTGACTTTGTCCAATGATTTCACCACTTTCCAAATGTGCTGCTATCCCATCTTTAATAACTGACTCTAGCAGTTTTCCCACTACCGATGTTAGACTAACTGGTCTGTAATTCCCCATTTTCTCTCTCCCTCCCTTCTTAAAAAGAGGGGTTACGTTTGCTACCCGCCAATCTTCAGGAACTACTCCAGAATCTAAAGAGTTTTGAAAGATTATTACTAATGCATCCACTATTTCTGGAGCTACTTCCTTAAGTACTCTGGGATGCAGCCTATCTGGCCCTGGGGATTTATCGGCCTTTAATCCATTCAATTTACCCAACACCACTTCCCGGCTAACCTGGATTTCACTCAATTCCTCCAACTCCTTTGACCCGCGGTCCCCTGCTATTTCCGGCAAATTATTTATGTCTTCCTTAGTGAAGACGGAACCAAAGTAGTTATTCAATTGGCCCACCATATCCTTGTTCCCCATGATAAACCCCTGTTTCTGACTGCAAGGGACCTACATTTGTTTTAACTAATCTCTTTCTTTTCACATATCTATAAAAACCTTTGCAGTCAGTTTTTATGTTCCCTGCCAGTTTTCTTTCATAATCTATTTTCCCTTTCCTATTTAAGCCCTTTGTCCTCCTCTGCTGGTCTTTGAATTTCTCCCAGTCCTCCGGTATGCTGCTTTTTCTGGCTAATTTGTACGCATCATCCTTTGCTTTGATACTATCCCTGATTTCCCTTGTTATCCATGGATGTACTACCTTCCCTGATTTATTCTTTTCCCAAACTGGGATGAACAATTTTTGTAGTTCATCCATGCAGTCTTTAAATGTCCTTCCATTGCATATCCACCGTCAACACCTTTTAGAATTAATTGCCAGTCAATCTTATCCAATTCACGTCTCATACCCTCAAAGTTACCTTTCTTTAAGTTCAGAAACATTGTTTCTGAATTAACAATGTCACTCTCCATCCTAATGAAGAACTCAACCATATTATGGTCACTCTTGCCCAAGGGGGGCACGTACAACAAGATTGCTAACTAACCCTTCCTCATTACTCAATACCCAGTCTAAAATAGCCTGATCTCTCGTTGGTTCCTCTACATGTTGATTTAGATAACTATCCCGCATACATTCCAAGAAATCCTCTTCCTCAGCACCCCTGCCAATTTGATTCACCCAATCTATATGTAGATTGAAGTCACCCATTATAACTGTTTTGCCTTTGTTGCACGCATTTCTAATTTCCTGTTTGATACCATCTCCAACTTCACTACTACTGTTAGGTGGCCTGTACACAACACCCACCAGCGTTTTCTGCCCCTGATGAGCGTTTGTCGGCACTGGGTGTGTACTCGCTGGAGTTTCGAAGAATGAGGGGGGACCCCATTGAAACATATCGAATAGTGAAAGGCTTGGATAGAGTGGATGTGGAGAGGATGTTTCCACTAGTGGGAGAGTCTAGGACCGGAGGGTCATAGCCTCAGAATTAAAGGACGTTCTTTTAGGAAGGAGGTGAGGGGGAATTTCCTTGGTCAGAGGGTGGTGAATCTGTGGAATTATTTGACACAGAAGGCTATGGAGGCCAAGTCAGTGGATATTTGTAAGGCAGAGATAGATAGACTCTTGATTAGTACGGGTGTCAGAGGTTATGGGGAGAAGGCAGGAGATTGGGGTTGGGAGGGAGAGATAGATCAGCCATGATTGAATGGCAGAGTAGACTTGATGGGCCGAATGGCCTAATTCCACCCCTATCACTTATGACCTTACAATAGATGTAGCATCTGTAAAGTAACATGGTTTCCACTGCTTTCCTTCAACCAATACTCTTATACTCTACTTGGGATGGTGGTTCTGTAAGGAGGCTGCTATTAGAGTGATAGTTAACGTTATCCTAAACACTCTAGGGACAATTTACATGAATACCAAGCCAATGAAGCTACAAACCTGTAGGTCTTTCGAGTATGGGAGGAAACTAAAGATCTCATCGAAACATAGAAAATTGGTGCAGGACTAAGGCATTCAGCCCTACATGCCAGCATCGCCATTCAATATGATCATGGCTGATAATCCACAATCAGTACCCCGTTCGTGCTTTTTCCCCATATCCCTTGATTCCATTAGCCCTAAGAGCTAAATCTAACTCTCTCTTGAAAATATCAAGTGAATTGGCCTCCACTGCCTTCTGTGGCAGAGAATTCCACAGATTTTTCAAAAGGTTTTTCCTTATCTCATATCTCACCTCTTATTTTTAAACTGTGGCCCCTGGTTCTGGACTCCCCCAACATGGGGAAAATGTTCATCCATCTGGCCTGTCCAATCCCTTAAGAATTGTAAATGTTTCTATAAGATCCCCTCTCATCCTTCTAAATTCCAGTGAATACAAGCCCAGTCGGCCATCTCGGAGAAGACCCACGTGGTCACGGGGAGAATGTACACCCTCTCCTTTGCAACATTTCCGTTGCGAATTCTGCACTTTACGGAACCTTCCATCGTTGAAAAATGTCTTCAATTTCAAGGCTCTTTCATTTCAGATGAAACCACCATTTATTCAGAGGGTCGGCTGAACGCTTATGGGGTTTTTTTCTCCCATTTCTTTGATCAATCAATTCTATTTGCTGAGAAATAATGTTCATGTTTCAGCTGGCTGTGGTTCAGCATCCAGGGCTCAGAATGTTATTTCACCATCTTACACAAATCACAAGGCCGAATAAATCTTGCCTTTCAGTGTGGAAATGCAGAGAGGTGATTTAAAATAATCAGAAAACGTTGAACACTGATCATTAGTGCTATGTAAGATGCTTTAGTTTGCATTGTGGCAGACATGAATCACATTTCCCTATAACATGCCATGTTTGGGTACACACTAAGTTTATTCATCAACTGAATGAGGGAAGAAATGGATGAATGAATGAATGCTTGATTGAATGCATGGATGAATGTATGAATGTATGAATGAATGTATAAATGATGAATGAATGATTGAATGATGAATGAATGATTGAATGACGGATGAATGATTGAATGATTGAATGATTTGAATGATTGAATAATGAATGAATGAATGAATGTATGAAAGATTGAATGAATGAATGGATGAAAGAATGTATGAAAGAATTAATGAATGAAAGGATGAATGAATCAATGAATGAGTGATTGATACATTATTGTCACATGTGACAAGTCACAGCAATATTCTTCGTTTTACTTACCCAAGGTATGCAAAGAGCTGCCAATGTGGCACGGTGGCGCAGCGGTAGAGTTGCTGCCTTACCACGCTTTCGGCGCCAGAGACCCGGGTTCGATCCCGACTTCGGTTGCTGTCAGTACGGAGTATGTACATTGCGAGCGGAGCACCAAGGCAAATTCCTTGTATGTGTACATAGTTCGCCAATAAACTTATTCATTCATTCATTCATTCATTTCCCCTGACTGCGTGGGTTTTCTCCAAAATCTTCGGTTTCCGCCCACACTCCAAAGATGTGCAGGTTTGTAGGTTAATTGGTATAAATGTGAATTTCCCTGGTGTGTGTAGGATAGTGTTAATATGCGGGGATCGCTGGTCGGTGCAGACCAGGTGGGCCGAAGGGGCCTGTTTCCATGCTGTATCACTAAACTAAACTAAATTAAATGAAGGGTGCTGATCAAGTTATAAAGAATCCCACGGCAGACCCTTTGTTCTCCTCCCACCCCATCATGGCGACCCCCCCAGGCCGTGACCTCCTTCGCCCCAACTGGCATTGGCTGGCTACCTGGCCCGCTGAGCTCCGCTGAGTTACTCCAGCTGAGTTACTCTGTGTCCACTTTTGTTCTCATCTCCGGCAGAGAAGTGGCTGGGTTGCTAGTGTAAATGCCACGATGCCTACCTGACGACCCTTCTTCAGACTGACGTCGAGACCCTTCTTCAGACTGATGTGGAGGTGGGGGAGGGGCGGGTTCCCGCCCCTCCCCCATCTCCACATCAGTCTGAAGAAGGGTCTCGACCCGAAACGTCACCCATTCCTTCTCTCCAGAGATGCCGCCTGTCCCGCTGAGTTACTCCAGCACTTTGTGTCTATCTGGCATTGGCAGATGAAAGATATAGAACAGCAGGAGAGTAACAATGATAAGTCAGTATTAATGATCCAGGTAAATTATTTAAATAATTGAAGATTATTCAATCTTTGAATGAACAAAGCTGACTGTGAGGGAATTACAACAAAGGTGAAGACGGTATACTGGAGAAAATGTTGACTGATAATGTGCCAGTGGATGGGAATATTTAATAATAGACAATAGGTGCAGGAGTAGGCCATTCGGCCCTTCGAGCCAGCACCGCCATTCAATGTGATCATGAGATTTGTGGAACTCAGAACTCACGGGAAGAACACTTCACCGCCCAAGGATGTAATGCCATGAATCCAAAGAAAACGCAAGAGAGAACAACACTCACAAAAGGGAACATGATTGGATTGGGAACGATGAACAAAAGATGTACAAAAGACACAATGTGCTGGAGCAACTCAGCGGGACAGGCAGCATCTCTGGAGAGAAAGAATGGGTGACGTTTCGGGTGGAGACCCAGGTTCGATCACGACTACGGGTGCTGTCTGTACGGAGTTTGCACGTTCTCCCCGTGACCTGCGTGGGTTATTTCCGAGATCTTCGGTCTCCTCCCACACTCTAAAGACGTACAGGTTGGTAGGTTAATTGGCTTGGTGTAAATGTAAATTGTCCCTAGTGTGTGTGTAGGGTAGTGTTAAAGTGTGGGGATTGCTGGACAGTGCCGACTCGGTGGGCTAAAGTGTCTGTTTCCGCGTTATATCTCTATACTAAACAAAACTTGCACACATCTGGGATAACAATTGATTTCCAGATGCACAACTTGTAATACCATGCCTATGGTATATACCTCTGTATAGATATTGTATAGCTATTGCTAGCATTGATCCTATTTATACGTTACTGGTTAATTATAGGCTGTGGGTACTACTGCATCAGTTTTTGTCCGATGCTATTAATTAATTCTGCAATTATTATCTCAACTCATCTAAGCAGTGATTTATCTTCAAATGTATGTGGTGTTAATATATTATCCAGAAAGCTCCAGATGCTGTAACCTATTCCTGCTATTTATAATTCATTTCTCTTTTTAGATCAATTGATCAGACTTAAGGGGCTGTCCCACTTGGGCAACCTAATTGGCAAGTTTAGAAGAGTTTGAAAAAATGACATGTTGAAGACCTATGTAGAAGACCTCCTTCAACCTCCTTCGACTATGTAGAAGACCTCCTTCAACCTCCTTCGACTATGTTGAAGACTAGCTTCGACTAGCTACACCTAACTTCGGGAAAATTGGACACCGAATAGTGGAGAGTGAAGACGACCTCCCTTCGACTACCCTCGATTACCTACGACTAACATGCCGACCTACGACTAACTTACTACAAATAAACCTACGAGTAAAAAAAGTGTCGATTTTTTCCATGGCGACCTTTTTTTACTCGCTGGCATTTTTTAACATGTTGAAAATAAACGCCGCGACCTAGCTGAGGCCTCGAGTACGCGGAGACCACTCTCGAGCATGAAGGAGAGTTACAAAGACCTCCTACGACCTCGTGTCGACCATGTTGCGAGTATGAGTCGCGGGCAAACTCGCGGATTAGGTCGCCCAAGTGGGACAGGCCCTTAAGTGCGGCAGTGTTGTAGTTAGTTTACAGACACAAGAGACTGCAGATGCTGGAATCTAGAGCAAAATACAAACTGCTGGAGGATTGGCACAGAGTGCTGGAGTAACTCAGCGGGTCAGGCAGCAACTGTGGAGATCATGGATAGGTGACGTTTGAGTGCTGGAGTAACTCAGCGGGTCAAACAGCATCTGTGGAGAACATGGATGGGTGACGTTTCACAGAGTGCTGGAGTAACTCAGCGGGTCAGGCAGCATCTGTGGAGAACATGGAAAGGTGACGTTTCACAGAGTGCTGGAGTATCTCAGCGGGTGCAGAAGCATCTATGGAGCTAAGGAAATAGGCAACGTTTCGGACCGAAACCCTTCCGGGTTTCGGCCCGAAACGTTGCCTATTTCCAGAAGGTTCGGCCCGAAACGTTGCCTATTTCCTTAACTCCATAGATGCTGCTGCACCATAACTCAGCGGGTCAGGCAGCATCTGTGGCGAACATGGATAGGTGACGTTTCACAGAGTGCTGGAGTAACTCAACGGGACAGGCAGCATCTGTGGAGAGAAGGAATGGGTCGAAGCCCTTCTTCAGACTCAACCCGAAATGTCACCCATTCCTTCTCTCCTGTTTAAGATGTCCCACCGCACAAGACAAATTGTCCCCCTGCACAAGGCAAGCTCTAACATAATCTCAGGTTGCCTGCAGGGCAAAATATCTGCAGAAAATCGCTCTGAATGCATTCTATTAACACCTCCCGCTCCACGGCTTTTTGACTGTTTGGGCGGACGTGTGATAATATCAGGAAATTTGAAATACTTGATAAAATGGAGGATTTTTGCTTCTGTGAGACCTGCTTGTCATTTTTTGCAGAAGCTGCCAGACCATGAGGATCGTGGCTCCAAAAGGTCTGTGGCCTGGGAAGAGGTTGATGTCCAGATGGCCTTTGATTGTTAATATGTATGAGATTTTGCAGAAGGAGCTTGGTCCTGTTGCAAATGCATGTTTGGGGATTGGTTGGGGAAATGATGGCTTACAATAGTGTCGCAGAGTCTTCCCGCCACTAATTATGATTGGTCGTGGAGAGGGGCCCTTACCCAAGATGTTTACTTTACCTGCGATAACGTTTCTTTACCTAATTGCTTTGTGTTGAAACTATGTTAATTGATATTATATGATTGGGTTAGGGAACTGTCATCCAATATATTCTGCAGCCCTTATCAATAATTGGCTTGTAGGGGTTGCCCATCTCTTGTATTTTCACGCCAAGGGTCTATAAAGGTATAAAAGAGTGGGGAGCACATTGGGGTGCGCTGATATTCTGGGGTGGGCGTTCTAGTTGCGCGAGGCTCTTGGGCTCAAGTAAGTAGAGACAAGGATCGGACCGGCGGTGTTGGATTAGGTATTGTATTGGTATTGGTATTGTGTAATGAAAGAGTTGGATTTCCACTGCTGGTACTCGGTGTTTGACTGAACCAGACAGATTAGGGAGGGATAAGTTTAGGACCGGAATTACACGTGGACTGCAGAGAAGGACTGCAGAGAGAGGGACAGCGGTCGGTACAACTATGGTCACATCACGGTGAAGGAGCGCATGTGCGTGGCCCCGGACATTGAACTGATGGGATGTGGGTCTCCGTTTATGCTGTTTGCACTGGTGGATTCCCACTCACCGCTGTGGGGGCTATTTAGGTCTATGTTTAATCTTTGTGTAGTTATGTATCTTGTTGCCTTTTTTTTTGCATGACTGTCTGGTAAATCAAATTTCACTATACCTCGGTACACGGGACAATAAAGGACAGTTGTATAGTCTATCTTTGCCAATTTCATTCTCCCAGCCTTTATAATGATTAAAATCTCCACAATCATGGTTGTAATTTTGCTGCATTGTTATTTAGATATAACTGCAATTTGGGAAGCAAATGAAAAAAACTAATGCACTATTTTGAATCTATATACCTATTATCTACCCATATTGATTCTTGTCTCGGTATCTCCATGTCAAGATAGTTAACATACATTTATGTTCCTTTTCTATCGGGTGAAGCCATCACCCATTGCATCTCTGAAGCTTTCCACTCTTCTTCTGAATGAATGAGTGAGTGAGTGAATGCACGATTGAGTGAATGATTGAATGAATGAATGAATGGATGAATGGATGAATGTATGATTGAATTAATGAATTAATGAATTAATGAATGCGTACCCAAGGTATGCAAAGAGGGACAACGCAAAGGGCAGCGACAATGTTACAAGTATTCCATTTTAACGCAAAGCATTTATAACACATTCCATTTGCGGTTCCCCTTAGTTCTCGGCACCCCCTCCCCCCCCCCCCCACACTCCGGGTCATCCTTTCTTTTCCCTCTCTAAACCCATCACCAACCTTTTTTTCCCATTTTAAACGCTCTGCAGCGACGTGAGGCAGCTCAGGAGAACACAATGATCTCAGCTCTTCAGCAGCGGAGAAGGTTCCTTGTGTATCAGTTATCCTGCTTTTAATCCGAAAGCTTGTTGCCTATAAATATTTATAATTAGAAGGATGCAAATTCTGAATAAATCATGGCGGAGCAATCTCTGAACCCATGCACCAGTAAAAACTCAGTAATGATATATTTTATTGGTCAGGTAGTTGGCACTTAGTGCAAATGATATATTGCAGAATGAAAGGAAAGGTGGATTTATTTTTAATGCCAGCTGCCAGCAGAGCTGTAAACGTGCTTTGTCCGTGTGTGAATCCATGTCTCCTGATGTACAAAACCAACTCCTAAAGCCATAACTAAATAGTTACACTAATCCATGAAATATTTCAAAAGGTCAGAATCCAATGAAATGTATTTGTTTGATTTGAAAACAAATTTGACATTTCCAGCTATCTCCGTATATTAATCATACGTTAAAATAATCTCTGACTTCTACCGAAATCAAAAGCACAGGCTGGTTCTGCTAGTTAATTCTGCTAGTTCTGTCTCCGACCGGAAGGCATTGCAGAGGGTGGTGAAAATTGCCCAACGCATCACCGGTTCCTCGCTCCCCTCCATTGAGTCTGTCCAAAGCAAGCGCTGTCTGCGGAGGGCGCTCAGCATCGCCAAGGACTGCTCTCACCCCAACCATGGACCGTTTACCCTCCTACCATCCGGGAGGCGCTATAGGTCTCTCCGTTGCCGAACCAGCAGGTCGAGGAACAGCTTCTTTCCGGCGGCTGTCACTCTACTCAACAACGTACCTCGGTGACTGCCAATCACCACCCCCCCCCCCCGGACACTTATTATTATTTATTCAAATCGTTTGCTATGTCACTCTTCCAGGGAGATGCTAAATGCATTTCGTTGTCTCTGTACTGTACACTGACAATGACAATTAAAATTGAATCTGAATCTGAATCTGAATCTTAATATTTGTGGTGGGCCATTCATGAGATGATCAGAAGTCATCATTGCTAAAAGTAAAACACAGTTTGAAGGGTCTCGACCCAAAAAGACACCCATTCCTTCTCTCCAGAGACATTGCCTGTCCCGCTGAATTACTCCAGCATTTTGTGTCTATCTTTACCACATCGGACTCACCCTAACCCGAGATTTGTGGTTCCTAGTTGCGTTGGTGTTTGTAGCGTTCAAGAGCCTGATGGTTGTTGGGAAGAAGCTGTTCTTGAACCTAGAGGTCACGGTCCTCAGACTCATGCACCTTCTCCCCGATGGCAGGAGTGAAATGAGAGCATGGCCAGGGTGGTGTGGGTCCTTGATGATGCTGGCTGCCTTTTTGAGACCTTCGATGGTTCATAGGTTCATAAGTGAAAGGAACAGAATGAATCCATACGTCCCATCAAGTCTATTCGATGATGGCCGACCTATCTCTACCCCCTATCCCCATTCTCCTGCCTTCTCCCCATAACCCCTGACACCCATACGAATAAAGAATCTATCTACCTTCGCAGCCCGGGGAGAGGCCAGTCGGGAGCTCCGACAAACACAGAGGCTCGACCAGCCCCGACGTGGGGTTCGATCTCCCGGCGCGGGGGAGCTGACATCCCCCTGATGCAGGAGCTGGAACGCCCCGACGCGGAGGGCCCAAAACTCCGCAGGCTACGGGAGTGAAGATCGTCCCGTCAACGGACGGCTCGAGGCCCCTGACCGCGGGAGCGCTAAGGGAAGAGATTGAACTTTATTTCGCCTTCCATCACAGTGAGGAATGTGGAGGAGTCACTGTGGTGGATGTTTATGTTAAAATGTATTATGTGCGTTCTGTTATTTTTTTTTGTATGACTGACTTGGCAAATGAAATTCCTCGTATGTCGCAAAACTTACTTGGCTAATAAAAGTATTATTGGGATTGGGATTAAAAATATGCACTGACTTGGCCTCCACTGCCTTCTGTGGCAATGAATTCCACAGATTCACCACATTCCTCCTCACCTTCCTTTAGTTTCTGAGGCTGTGACCTCTGGTCCTAGACTCTCCCACCAGTGGAAACATCCTCTCCACATCCACTCTATCCAGAGCAGATGGCGGTGAGGTCAGTACCAGGCAAGGTCCAACACTTTTTGTTCTCTCCTTCACTTCGTTCCTGAGCGTTCGAGTTGCTGAACCAGGCCGTGACGCAAACAGTCAATATCAAAGAAGCATCTAATTTAAGGAGGATTCAGCGCCACAGGAATGCAGTGAATTACATTCAAAGTCTCTGTAGATTTCAGACTAAGCAGTCAGCCACTCGTGAGGTCTGTGGCCCTCTGCAGTGTTCGGGAACGAGAGGGCTTTTTAAATTCCCAATTACTTTGGAACAATGTTCATTATTTGCCAGCTGCAAAGCTGTACAGCACAAGCGATGGTGTTATTACCATCATGTCTGGCACAATGTACAAGTAATTCATAATGGGAATGCACAAGCTTTTCCCCACATTGGTACAAGACAACAGGGAAATAATTGCTACAGTATATCACTGATACGTGAGTGATCCCAGGAATGAGTGGGTTAACATATGATGAGCGTTTGACGGCACTGGGCATGTACTCGCTGGAATTTAGAAGGATGAGCGGGTCCTCATTAAAACTTACTGAATAGTGAAATGCTTGTACAGAGTAGATGTGGAGAGGATGTTTCCACTAGTGGAAGAGTCTAGGACTAGAGGTCCCAATTAAAGGACATTCCTTAAGGAATGATATGAGGAGAATTTTCTTTAGTCAGAGGGTGGTGAATCTGTGGAATTCATTGCCACAGACGGCTGTGGAGGCCAAGTCAATTGATATTTTTAAGGCAGAGATAAATAGATTCTTGATTAGTCCAGGGTGTCGGGGGTAAGACAGGAGAATGAAGTTAAGAGTATAGAAGTTGGGATGTAATGTTAAAATTGTACAAGGCATTGGTGAGACCAAATCTGGAGTATGGTGTACAATTTTGGTCGCCCAATTATAGGAAGGATGTCAACAAAATAGAGAGAGTACCGAGGAGATTTACTAGAATGTTGCCTGGGTTTCAGCAACTAAGTTACAGAGATAGGTTGAATAAGTTAGGTCTTTATTCTCTGGAGCGCAGAAGGTTAAGGGGGGACTTGATAGAGGTCTTTAAAATGATGAGAGGGATAGAGTTGATGTGGACAAGCTTTTCCCTTTGAGAATAGGGAAGATTCAAACAAGAGGACATGACTTCAGAATTAAGGGACAGAAGTTTAGGGGTAATATGAGGGGGAACTTCTTTACTCAGAGAGTGGTAGCGGTGTGGAATGAGCTTCCTGTGGAAGTGGTGGAGGCGGGTTCATTGGTATCATTTAAAAATAAATTGGATAGGCATATGGATGAGAAGGGAATGGAGGGTTATGGTATGAGTGCAGGCAGGTGGGACTAAGGGGAAAAAAATTTGTTCGGCACGGACTTGTAGGGCCGAGATGGCCTGTTTCCGTGCTGTAATTGTTATATGGTTATTATATGGTTAAGAGGGAGAGATAGATCATTGAATGGCGGAGCGGACTAAATGGGCCGAATACTATCACTTACAGTATAAACATTAATAATACTTTCTCAAAGAAAATAGTAACGTTTATATGCACTAACGGAATCATTGCAATCGAATTTCCAAACTAACATTCTTAATTTCTCATCATGTTATGTTGATATGAGATAATGAATCCAAATCAATATTAGAAATAGTTCGGCACTGATGAATCTGTTAATGATGGTTCCCGGCGTAAATACTTTTCTCTACATGAAAATCATTTATAGTCTGTCAACTGATTTATCGTGAGCTTTTTCATGTTTTTTTCCCACAAAAAAAATCTTTCGAACCAATTTTCTCAACTAGCTGTATAGATTCATGGATTCATACAGTTAAACATCAGGGAAATGGCCACATGTAATAAAAAGGAACAGCTGATGCGGATTTATAGTAAAGATAGACACAGAGTGCTGGAGTAACTCAGCGGGTCAGGCAGCATCTGCGGAGAACATGGATAGGTGACGTTTCACAGAGTGCTGGAGTATCTCAGCAAGTCAGGCAGCATCTGCGGAGAACATGGATAGGTGACGTTTCACAGAGTGCTGGAGTAACTCAGAGGGTCAGGCAGCATCTGTGGAGAACATGGATAGGTGACGTTTCACAGAGTGCTGGAGTAACTCAGCGGGTGCAGCAGCATCTATGGAGCTAAGGAAATAGGTAACGTTTCGGGTCGAAACCCTTCCGGGTTTCGGCCCGAAACGTTGCCTATTTCCAGAAGGGTTTCGGCCCGAAACGTTGCCTATTTCCTTCGCTCCATAGATGCTGCTGCACCATAACTCAGCGGGTCAGGCAGCATCTGTGGAGAACATGGATAGGTGACGTTTCACAGAGTGCTGGAGTAACTCAGCGGGTCAGGCAGCATCTCTGGAGAACATGGAGAGGTGACGTTTCACCAAAGATCGTCTGAAGATGGATCCCGACACTGAAACATCACCTAGCTGTTATCAGGCAAGTGAACCGTCCTATCACCAACCGGAGAGTGGTCCTGACCTACCATCTCCCTCATTGGAGACGCTCAGACTATCTTTAATCGGACTTTACTGGACTTGCACTGAAAGATTTGCACGTTGTTCCCTTTATTACGTCTCTGGACAGCTCTATTGTGATCGCGTTTGGTCTTTCCGCTGACTGGATAGCAGGCAACAAAACAGCTTTTCACTGTACCTCGTTACACACAATCATAAACTAACCTTTATCCTGTATCTGTACACTGTGGACGACTTGATAGTAACCATTTATAGTCTATCCGCTGACTGGATAGCAGGCAACAAAACAGCTTTTCACTGTACCTCGTTACACATGATCATAAACTAAACTAAACTGACAACTATAAATGAACTTGTCACAGTTTGCGTAATTACTTTTCCCTCAGAGTATTGTGTTTATTTCAAACTCTCTTCTTCAAAGACAAGCGCATTCATTGTAAAATTGTCATTGTTCCATTGTAACAACTTTTAGTTTAGTTTAGAGATACAGCGTGAAACAGGCCTTACAGCCCGCCGAGTCTGCGCCGACCAGCGATCCCCGCACACTAACACTATCCTGCACACACTAGGGACAATTTACAATTTTACCAAAGCCAATTACAAATCTGTACGTCTTTGGAGTGTGGAAGGAAACCGGAGATCCTGGAGAAAACCCACGCAGGTCACGGGGAGAACGTGCAAACTCCGTACAGGCAGCACCTGCAGTCAGGATCGAACACAGGTCCCTGGCGCTGTGTGGCAGCAACTCTACCGCTGCGCCACCGTGCCGCCCTCATTTCTTGATTTCTGAAGAACAAAGAAGTAAAAGGGAAATAGGACGGGCAGCATCTCTGGAGAGAATTTAATGGGTGACGTTTCGGGTCAAGACCTTGCCTGAAGAAGGGTCTCGACCTGAAACGTCACCCGTTCCTTCTCTCCAGAGATGCTGCCTGTCCCGCTGAGGTATGCCCCTGTACCACTTAGGAAACCTGAACGGAAACCTCTGGAGACTTTGCGCCCCACCCAAGGTTTCCGTGCGGTTCCCGGAGGTTGCAGGTGGTTGCCGGAGGTTGCAGGTAGTGGAAGCAGGTAGGGAGACTGACAAAAACCTCCGGGAACTGCACGGAAACCTTGGGTGGGGCATAAAGTCTCCAGAGGTTTCCGTTCAGGTATCCCAAGTGGGACAGGGGCATTACTAGCATCTGCAGTTCCTTCCTGCACTAAGGTAATTCAGAGTCAGCCGAGTCGCCGAGACAATTATTATCCCTTGTTGCAGTCAGCACAAGAGACTGGGTGCCCTACTATTTATGTGTAAAGGCATTTGCGAACTTTGTAGAATATCAAATAATAACAGTTTTGCATTTTGCTATGAATCAAAGCTATTGAAATTGATGTTCCAGGAGCTGTTTCTGTTGTTTTTTTAATTCCTTTCAACTCCCTGACTGGAATAGGCTCCAGCAAATGTTGGATAAACTAAACATCAGATTTATTCATCACACTGGCACATGAGATATCTGGTGAAAGGCAAAGCACTGAAGATGCTAGACATCGGAAATTACAGCAGAAATCGTTACAGATGCTTCACATTATGGGCAGCAAGTGGAATTCATATCATGTGGTGAAGATGTCGCTATTTAGAGCATACTGCACACCCCTCTACACTGCACACCTGTGGTCGAACTATTTAAAGACAAGTTTGCAGAGACTAAAGGTGGCATAGAACGATGCCATGAGAACACTGCCAAGGCAACCTAGATGGTGTAGTGCCAGTAATATGTTTGTGGCTGCAGGAGTCAGTACTTTAGAAACTATCCTAAGACACCACATGTATAAATTAATTTGCAGGATAAATTACTCTAAAAATGTGCTTATTGTGGTCTTGACAAACACAAGGGTTAGCACTACACACTACGTATCCCAGTTGTGGAGACACTGGTATCGTTGTCTCGTTGTAGGACATTGATCAACTTTTAATCTGGATTTTTAACTTAAGTATTGTGGGGTTTTTTTTAAATATAAATTATGATGTTTCTATGTGATACTAGACCAATGGTCTGCTCCCCCAACGCAGCCGTTCACTACCCGTAGCCGTTCCCTACCCGCAGCCCCCACGGGAGACGTGGCCCTCGAACTAAAGCCGTTCTTGAAAAGCCGAATTAAATGGCGTCTCTTGAGGTTGAAATGCGGGCGCCAGCAGCCGTTATGGTCGCTGGCCAGCAGGAGGTGACAAAATGAGTGAGTGGGGGGGGAGTAGGATTTGATTAAAAACGTGTACTTAAAGGCGACGAAATGTAATGAGGAGCGGATACTTAGAAAGAAAAGCGAAATCTCCACCAAAATGGAAAAGACCTGGGAGATTGAGCGTCTGGATTCGGCGTGGCAGTGAATCAAAGGAAGAAAGTAAAAGGATCCATTCCGATTGGACATCTGCAAGCATCGGCCGTTCTGATTGGACATCTGCGAGTATTGGGCACGAATCAAAAGGCAGAAAGGCAGCCAGTCGTCAGGCACAAAGTTTTATAGATATATAGATAGATAGATAGATACCATGATTTTATATATATTTATGATATTTGATATGCAATGCATTTTTAATGTAATGTTGCCCCTTGTCTGGTCATTGAGTCCGTAATAAATTGTATTATTATTAAAGTTTATTATTCTATCACAGGTCAATGATCTTTCATAAGATATTTCAATGACAAATAAAGGAAAGGGTTGAAAGAACTGAAATGGTGGTCCTGATAGGAACACAAGAACAAGAGCCCAATAAAATAGGAAGAGCAATGAGGAAAGACCCAGAGTGTTGGAGTCAGGGAGTTGAAAGGAAGGAAAAATCAACAGAAACTAAAAACTTCCCCCCGCACATCACCTTTAAACTTCCCTTTCCCGCCTCCCCCACACCCCTCACCAAATTCAAGATTCAAGATTCAATTTAATTGTCATTTGGACCCCTTGACGTCCAAACGAAATGCCGTCTTCTGCAGCCATACATTACAAACAAATAGACCCAAGACACAACATAATTTACATAAACATCCATCACATCGCTGTGATGGAAGGCCAAATAAACTTATCTCTCCACTACCGAGAGTCAAGTCAAAGCCCCCGGCTAAGCGAGTCCCGCGGCCATTGCCAATCCGGGTACACAAGGTCTGCACACCTTCTTGGTTTAAGGGTCTCGCAGAGTCCCGCAGCCATTCCAAGCCACGCAGGGCGGTGCTGTAAGGCCCTGCTCCAGGAGCTCTTCGACCTCGCACTCGGGCGGGAGAAGTCCGGCGTTGCGAGAGCCCTGAAAAGCGGTCTCCCTCCAGGGACCCGCGGGCTCCCGGGCCGCCGTCCGCCAGACCGCAGTTGCAGCCTAATCTCCGAGGTTGGGCCGCTGCAGCACAGTGCTCCACCACCGCTCCACCCGCTCTGGACTCGGCCAGCTCCGCGACGGTGAGGTGAGTCGTCGGCACCAGAGTCCCCGGTCTTCTTCTGTTGGAGGCCACTCCTCGTTGCAGCCCCAACGACAACGGAGACCCGACAAGTAAAGGTCGGGTCTCCCGTGCAGGGAGAGATTTAAAAGTCCTTTACTCTTTGTACACCCACGACCATACAGCCAGGTACAAATCCTCTTTAATTTACATATTCATAGACTAACGGGCCAGTCCCACCTACGCGACTTTTTCGGCGACTTGCCGGCACCCGTCATTGGTCGTTGCAGGTCGCAGAAAATTTTCAACCTGTTGAAAACCCAGCGGCGACCAGAAACAAGCTCCCGCTGCGACACCCGTGGCCGTGGGAGGCCATGTGCTTACTTCTGCGGCTAATTTGTATGTTTGTATGTAACATTACGTTACATTCATTAATGCACTGTTAACTGATATTCATTATGCAATTTGAATCTAATAAGCTATTAATGAAACTAATAAACATCTACGGGATGCTTCTGTATTAAATTACCATCACAACAGGAGCCCACACTTCATAAAGCAGCCAAAATATATCGTAAATCACATTAATGTTGCAGATGCTAAAGATGAATGGTGTTCTGTCAACTGATAAGTAATAGTTATAACCTACCGCGGAGCAAAGCTTTGATAATTAATTTATATAAATATGGTCAAATTAGTATAAGTACCGCACATAATAAAGAATGGTCTTTATTTTTGGCGGGGGTTAAGTGTGCATTTCCCATGCAAAGTTTCGTTTCGTTTAGAGATACAGAACGGAAACACCGGGTCCACGCCGACCAGCGATCCCCGCACACTAACACTATCCTACACACACTGGGGACAATTTACATTTACACCAAGCCAATTAATCTACAAACCTGCACGTCTTTGGAGTTTGGGAGGAATCGGAGATCTTGGAGAAAACCCACGCAGGTCACGGGGAGAACGTACAAACTCCGTACAGACGGCACCCGTAGCTGGGATCGAACCCGGGTCTCTGACGCTGTTCAACCACTGCACCACCGTGCCGCCCTTTTCAATGCATAAATGTGGAAAATTTTAATATTGGATCATGGCTGATCTATCTTTCTCTCTAACTCTATTCTCCTGCCTTCTCCCCATAAACCTTGATGCCTTTACTAATCAAGAACCTTTCAACTCCACATTAAAAAGACCCAATGACTTGGCCTCCACAACCGTCTGTGGCAATGTATTCCACAGATTCACCACCCTCCTCATCTCCTTTCTAAAGGTGCGTCCTTTAATTCTGAGGCTGTGCTCTCTGTTCCTAGACTCTCCCACTAGTGGAAACACACTCTCCACATCCAACGCTATCCAAGCATTTGACTATTCAGTAAGTTTCAATCAGGTCCCCGCTCATCCTTCTAAACTCCAGCGAGTACAGGCCCAGTGTCGTCAAACGCTCATCGAACGTTATCATAAACACATTGTTTCCGTGGAGGGATAATACTTCGGACCAAGCACCAGCAAATGCTAAATGATATTGTCTGAGCAATGGACTGAGCAGAATGGTCCGGGTGGACGCACAGAGTCTCTTGTCAGAGTAAGAATTTAATCACTCTATCAGATGGTGGCATGGTGGCACAGTGGTGCCACAGCGAATGCAGCCAGAGACCCGGGTTCGATCCCGACTATGGGCGCTGTCTGTACGGAGTTTGTACTTTCTCCCCGTGACCAGAGATAGGGCTCTTAAATATAGCGGAGTCAGGGGATATGGGGAGAAGGCAGGAACGGGGTACTGTGATCAGCCATGGTCACATTGAATGGCAGTGCTGGCTCGAATGCCTACTGCCTCCTGCGTTATATGTATCTATTGTTACTATTAAGGGGTTGGACATAGATGCAGGTATGTTCCCATGTTAAGTTAGAACACTTACAAAATTCTTAAGGGGTTGGACCGAGATGAGAAAAACATTTTTCACACAGAGAGTGGGAATCTCTGGAATTCTCTGCCACAGAAGGTAGTTGAGGCAGATAGATAGATAGATAGATAGATAGATAGATAGATAGATAGATAGATAGATAGATAGATAGATAGTAGGTAGGTAGGTAGGTAGGTAGGTAGGTGGGTAGGTAGGTAGTAGGTAGGTAGGTAGGTAGGTAGGTAGGTAGGTAGATAGATAGATAGATAGATAGATAGATAGATAGATAGATAGATAGAAAGAAGATAGATAGATAGACAGATAGATAGCCTTTTAGTGGTGAAATCTGAACTGGAATTCTCTGCCACAATAAGAAGGTAACATTCCCCCTAGCTATATTGGCTATACTGTTCAAAATTGTCTCTATAGTTCCCTTGACTGGCTATATTTAAGAGGGAGTTAGATGTGGCCCTTGTGGTCAAAGGGATCAGGAGGTATGGAGAGAAGGCAGGTACAGGATACTGAGTTGGATGATCAGCCATCATCATACTGAATGGCAGTGCAGGCTCGAAGGGCCGAATGGCCTACTCCTGCACCTATTTTCTATGTTTCTATACATTGTAAATGGCTCGATTGTAATCATGGATTGTCTTTCCACTGACTGGATTGCATGCAGCAAAAGCTTTTCACTTTACCTCAAGGGCCGAACGGCCTACTCCTGCACCTATTGTCTACTGTCTATTGACCTGCGTGGGTTTTCTCCGAGATCTTCGCATTCCTCCCACACTTCAAAGACATAGAGTTTGTAGATAAATTGGCATGGTATAAATATAAAAATCGTCCCTGGTGTGAGTCAGATTGTGTTAATGTGCAGGGATCGCTGGTCGGCATGGACACGGTGGGCCAAAGTGCCTGTTTCCGCGCTGTATCTCTAAACTAAACTAAAGCCCACTCGACTCTCTTGACTCTTGACATGTACACACATTACCACAAGAATCTCAAAGTTAAACGTTTCACAGACTCTACAAATGTAGATCTTCTCCTCCGGGTTCTCAGTGGAAGATAGATATAAAAAGATTCATGTGCAGAAAGCCGTTGGAAGAATCCACTGGTTTATAACTGGGGAAAGAACATGAAGGTTGCTGCTGAGATCCTTGCGGCTATATCCTGGGGACATGAGTCTGTGCAGCTCCACTTGTTATGCCTTGCCAACCATTTTATCTTCACAAGAGGCCGAACAAACAAAGCCAAACAGGCTGGAGGAAAAAATAGATATTTGCTGACATTTCAGATAGAACTGTCAGGATTTACCTGTTCAAATGTCAGTCGGGGACTTCTGTTCCTGTGTATGTATAAGGGAACTGCAGGTGCTGTCTGAAGAAGGGTCTCGACCCGAAACGTTACCCATCCCTTCTCTCCAGAGTTGCTGCCTGTCCCCCTGAGTTACCCCAGCATCTTGTGTCTATCTTCTGTTCCTGTGTAATCGTGCAAACCAACCAATGGATTATTTTATTGTGTTTCTGTTTGGAATCCGAGCCTCACAGGCAGGGACAATATCTGTTGCTCATCCTTTGTACAGAGTGGCTTGTTAGCACAGCCTGTTCTTCCTGAAGGTACACAAAAACGCTTGAGGAACTCAGCGGGTGCAGCAGCATCTATGGAGCGAAGGAACACTATTCTTCCTGAAGTCTGAAGAAGGGTCACGACCCGAAACGTCACCCATCCCTTCCCTCCAGAGAAGCTGCCTGTCCCGCTGAGTTACTCCAGCATTTTGTGTCTATCTTCGATTTAAACCAGCACCTGCAGTTCCTTCCTACACTATTCCTCCTGAAAGTCTCAAATATCTGTCAGTATCTGATGTGATCACCTCAGCCTTCCAAGTCTTGGTCTCCAGAAACGTTGAGGAAATCTCGAGGTTCACAGTTTCATAGCTTCATAAATTCAAAGGTCTTTTATTGTCACGTGTGATAATTAAGGTACAGTGATAAGCGAATTACCATACAGCCATACTAAAAAAAAGCAACAAGACACAGAACTACATAAAAGTTAACATAAACATCCACCACAGTGGATTCCCCACATTCCCCACGGTGATGGAAGGCACAAAAATTCAATCTTCTTCCTCTTTATTCTCCCACGGTCGGGTCAGTCGAACCATCCGTGTCGGGGCGATCGATGCTCCCGTGACGGGACGATCGAAGCTGCTGCGGCTTGGAGCTCCCGAAGTCGGTCTCTAACCATGGATCGCGAGCTCTAGGATGTTAAAGTCCGCAGGTTCCCGCAGTTGGAGCTCAGAGGTCGATCCCTGGCAAAGGGAATGCGAGCTCCACAGTGGTAAGTCCGCAGGTTGGAGCTCCCCGAGTCAGTCTCCAACAAAGGCCGCCAACTCCCCGGTTAGGCCGCAGTGCGGACGGAGATACGATACGGAAACAAATCCCATCTCCGTCGAGGAAAGAGATTTTAAAAAGTTTCCCCCAACCCCCACATAAACCAAGCTAAAGAACACTAAAACATACATTTATCACACACTATAAAACAACAAAGAAGGTCGGGCCAGACAGACTGTTGGCGAGGCAGCCATTGCTCTTGTCACCCGGTAGAAATTCTAGTAGAATTAGACCATTCGGCCCATCAGGTCTATTCCACCATTCAATCATGGCTGATCGATCTTTCCCTCTCAACCCAATTCTCCTGCCTTCTCCCCATAACCCCTGACACCCGTACTAATCAAGAATCTATCTATATACATTGACTTGGCCTCCGGGTGATCGATCTTGTGGAACCAGTTCTTCTGGAGAAGGCACCGTCACAGAACTCATGGGGAAGGAGTTCTAGGATTTAGACCTGGTCGTAAGGGAGAAGTCACGTCTTAACCTATTTAACATAGAAGAATGATGGGGTGGCAGAGAGGCACCTGCTAAAGTTGCTGCCTCACAGCGCCAAGAGACCCCGGTTCGATCCTGACTACGGGTGCTGTCTGTACGGAGTTTGCACAACCGTGTGGAGTGTCTTTGGGTACTCCGGTTTCATAAGGTCATAAGTGATAGGTGAAGAATTAGGCCATTCGGCCCATCAAGTCAACTCTGCCATTCAGCCATGGCTGATCTGTCTCTCTCCTAACCCCATTCTCCTGCCTTCTCCCCACAACCCATAACACCCGTACTAATCAAGAATGTATTCATCTCTGCCTCAAAAATATCCAGTGACGTGACCTCCACAGCCTTCTGTGGCAAAGAATTCCTCCCACATCCAGGTTTGTAATTGGCTTCGGTAGGAAATTGTAAATAGTCCCTCGTATGTGTGAATGTGGTGGTTACGGGGTGATCGTTGGTCAGCATGGACGTGGTGGGCCGAAGGGCCTGTTTCCGCGCTGTATCTCTAAAGTCAACAGTAAAAGTCGTGCAGTAACTGAACTAAACTCAATACAAACAGGGAGCAAGAGAATTTCAAATACAAGAGCTTCATAGTTATGGTGAAATGATTGATTCTCGTATAATAGTATCGATTTATTTCTAGGTGGGTTAAACTGCTTGAGAACGTAGAATTCGGTTATTTAATACGGATCAGGATGAATGATTCATATTGTATCAATAAGAATCTTTCATGATGTGAAATTCCCTTGAGAAAATTATCTTTGAATTTAGAAAACGGCTATTGATAAAGAGGGAAAAATAGCAATCCCTTGAAGAGGCAATAACCAATTGTCAAAGAGTCCCTTAACTCCGACACATTAGTAAAATGGGATTGTATCTTGAAACAATACAAACCGATAGATAACAGGACTTCTCTTTGCAGTTAGTTATTGACTATGGGCTAAATGATCCTTAGTGTATGATCGTCTTACAAAACTTTATCCAGAACTACTTGATAGAAATAAATAGCCTGGTGAATCCAATTAGCTCTCATTGAAATAAAAACTGAAAATCAGTTCAGTTTAGTTTATTGTCACGTGTACCGAGGTAAAGTGAAAAGCTTTTGTTGCGTGCTATCCAGTCAGCGGAAAGTCAATCGATGATTACAATCGAGCCATTTGCAGTGTGTAGATACATGATAACAATAGACAATAGACAATAGGTGCAGGAGGAGGCCATTCGGCCCTTCGAGCCAGCACCACAGTTCAATGTGATCATGACTGATCATCCCCAATCAGTACCCCCGTTCCTGCCTTCCCCCATATCCCCTGACTCCGCTATCTTTAAGAGCCCTATCTAACTCTCTCTTGAAAGTATCCAGAGAACCTGCCTCCACCGCCCTCTGAGAATTCCACAGACTCACAACTCTGTGTGAAAACGGAATAACTTTTAGTGCAAGGCAAAGTCCAATCAAGGATAGTCCGAGGGTCACCAAAGAGGTAGATAGTAGTTCAGCACCGCTCTCTGGTTGTGGTAGGATGGTTCAGTTGCCTGATAACAGCTGGGGAAGAAACTATCCCTGAATCCGGAGGTGTGCGTTTTCTCACTTCTGTACCTCTTGCCTAATGGGAGAGGGGAGAAGAGGGAGTGGCTGAGGTGCGACTCGATTTGAAGTTTTCAACCCACCTCTATTTCGGCACCGTCAATGCAAACTGGGATATGTCCAGCACTGTTGGAATATTGGACATACTCAGGAATACTTACAGATGTGTAGGAAGGAACTGCAGATGCTGGTTTACACCGAAGATAAACACAAAATGCTGGAGTAACTCAGCAGGACAGGCAGCATCTCAGGAGAAAAGGAATTGGTGACGTTTCAGATCGAGACCTTTCTTTAGACCCAGGCGTAAGGCTTGTTAAAATTGTACATTTTCCCTACTGTGTGTAGTATAGCTTTTGTGTAACAGGTGATCGCTGGTCTGCGTGGATTCGGTGGGCCGAAGGGGCAGTTTCCGCGCTGTATCTCTGAACTAAACAAAATTTGATGCTGTCCATGTATCAACTCGTTGCATTGTAATTTCATTTCCATTTTGCATTGCAGTTTCAAGCACAGGGCAGGTCAAACAACTTGTTGCATTGTCAGTTCATTTCCATTTTACATTACAGTTTCAAGCACAGGGCAGGACAAACAACTCCTTGCTTTGTCATTTCAGTTCCATTTTGCATTGCAGTTTCAAGCACAGGGCAGGCCAAAAAACTCGTTGCATTCTCACTTCATTTCCATTTTGCATTGCAGTTTCAAGCACGGGGCAGGTCAAACAACTCGTTGCATTGTCAGTTAATTTCCATTTTGCATTGCAATTTCAAGCACAGGGCAGGCCAAACAAATCATTGCATTTTCATTAAGGGCTAATAAATCATTTATTGCAAGTACATTACAGAGTCACTGTTCAATAGATTCACAGCTTGGTGGCCAATCACAGTTGTGGCCTCTCCCTCACGATCTTCCAGAGTGACTCGCTCACGTCCAGGCAGCCGGGGTTTTATAGTCCTGCACCCCCTCCCCCCACCCCCGAAGGTGCGTTACCGACATCTTGGTGATTGACATGCGAGAGAACCAATCAGCTGATCTCAGGATTTTTTAAACATTCATAACTTTTTTATTTTTTATCGATTGGATAAATCCTCGGGGCTGCCTCAGCGGAGGGGGACTGTGAGTAAGATGGCCAAAAATTATAGCAATATAGGGTAACAATTTTTCTAAAATCAATTAACAGCGCAGACAGGGAGTGGTCAAGATGAGACTTTTAGTTATATAGATATTTGCTGTATCTTCCTGCATTCTGCAGACATTACAAATACCACCAAAACCACGATTGTCTTTGGCTCACTCAATTATTTTTGAGGGTATTATGTTGAAATATTTTTTCTAGCAAGAAATTCTTGTCTGCACAGAAAAATCAGCTCGGAAACACGGAGGTTCGGCATCTCATTATTCCTTGACGAGTTTTGAAATTGCATTTCTCACAATTCAGCTTTCATATGGAAATTGGTCACAACCCATTGGCATCTTTGATAACGTCAATACAACTCTAGTGAAAATACCTTGCCTTAGGTTGTTAGTGCTGGCTCCAAAATAAACCTCAGAGAAAACAAAGAACAGTGTATATCTACACAGTTGCCAGTTCAAATTAGATTTTTGTTCGACTATCTTCTGCTGTGCTAGGAGTGGATTAACACCTCAACAATAGACAATAGACAATAGGTGCAGGAGTAGGACATTCGGCCCTTCGAGCCAGCACCGCCATTCAATGTGATCATGACTGATCATCCCCAATCAGTACCCCGTTCCCGCCTTCTCCCAATATCCCCTGATCCTTTTAGCCACAAGGGCCACATCTAACTCCCTCTAAAATATAGCCAATTAATTGGCCAATCAAAATGCCTATGTAAGGGAAAAAAGCTCATACTTAAATTCTGGAAAAATGCGCCCACACCAACAATAAAAATGTGGATATCAAATATGTTTGAAACATTACATCTGGAAGAGATGAGATTCCTCTTAGCAGGTAAAGCAGACCAATTCCAAAAGACGTGGTCTACGTTTTTGGAACTATTACAAGCATGAGGTGCAATAGTAATTTAAAAAATAAATAAATAAATAAATAAATGGTATCAGGATCTGGCAACGGGGGGGGGGTAAAACAACAAAAACAGACTTGGTTGGTAGTCCCCTTTCTGCGGAGTTTAATGTTATAATAGAGCGATTGTTTCTACTTTCTTTTTCCTTCTTTTCTAGGGTCTACTTTCTTTCTTTACTTCCTTCTCTAACTTCTTTTCTAAGGGGCTTTCTTTTCTCAACACTCTCCTGCACCTTCACGACTCTTGCGCACTTTCTTTACTTTCTCTACTTCTATCTTTTTCTTAAAGCTCAAAAAATGAAGCGGTACAAAAAATGTATTAAGACATATGTGTTGTGTATTATTGTAACTTACCGTACTTCTAATAAAAAAAAAAATAAATAAATAAATAAATAAATAAAAGATGCCTATGTAAGCTAGTCGCATTCACTACATTTGGCACACACCCCTCTAGACCTTTCCAGTCCATTTACTGGTAGATCATATGGTAGAGTCTGTGGCGGTGGAGGCCGGTTCTCTGGATATTTTCAAGAGAGAGCTAGATAGGGCTCTTAAAGATAGCGGAGTCAGGGGATATGGGGAGAAGGCAGGAACGGGGTACTGATTGGGGATGATCAGCCATGATCATATTGAATGGCGGTGCTGGCTCGAAGGGCCGAATGGCCTACTCCTGCACCTATTGTCTATTGTCTTTTGTTGACATTTCTTAATCTCTCCATATTTTAATTTGAATACTTAGTTTTCTCTATAAAAAAATGTTCTGCTTATCCGAGTCACCATGCATCCATTAATCTTTGGGCAGGGATAGAAGTCTACAAGCAATGTGGGATCATTCTGGCCAAAGGTTACAGAGCACAAAGTGCTGGAGTAACTCAGCGGGTCAGGCAGCATCTGTGGAGAACATGGATAGGTGACGTTTCACAGAGTGCTGGAGTAACTCAGCGGGTCAGGCAGCATCTGTGGAGAACATGGATAGGTGACGTTTCACAGAGTGCTGGAGTAACTCAGCGGGTAAGGCAGCATCTGTGGAGAACATGGATAGGTGATGTTTCAGGTCGGGACTCTTCTCCAGACTGATTGTAGTGTAGAAGGGAAGAAGGGGAGAAAGCTGGAAGAGTGGAGGAGACTGAAGAATCAAGGCCTGAAGTTACACCAGCTTTTTGTGTCTATCTTTCGAAAAATGGAAGGGCAGGACAAGGCATGGCAGGTCAGGCAGCATCCTGAAAGGAAATGGATAGGGACGATGTTTCTGGTTGGGACCCTCCCCACCCAAAATGTCACCTACATGCATGTCCCCAAGAGACATGCATGTCCCCAAAATGTCACCTACATGCATGTCCCCAGTCAGTTACTCCAGCGCTTTGTGTCTTCTTTTGTAAACCAGCATCTGCAGTTCCTTGGGTCTGGATGCAATGGTTCTTAATCTTTTTGGCATACGTACGCACATACGCAAACAACATACTGTATGTGGTATGTACCTTTGTAGTTTCGTAAAAATGGGCTCAACAAACAGATATGTTATTTATGACCCCTTCATGTCCCCCGGTCAAGACTAAAGGACCCCCCCCATGGGGGTCCCGACCCCCAGGTTAAGAACCACTGATAGGCGATGTGGAACAGTGGTTTTGGAATAATGTTTCTTCACAGTTTGGATTAACTTCCTGCTGTTCTCCCTATCCTCGACTGACTGAACTTCAGGTTACAGAATATACTTAATGGGGAATATCCAGTTGAGAAGCTTGATTATTATTTGCTAGATAATAATAGAACTGAGAAATACAGATCAATCATCGACTGTCATTCCCGACACAAATGGGTCATTGTACAGTGAAATTACTTATTGTATGTGATACATTTTTGACAGATGTAATCAGGCCCCAGATAAGAGTGATTTTTCATCCAAGATGTACGGATCTACCCGGCAACCATGGAATTAGACAATTTGCAGCTGACCCAATGGAATTGGAAATAAATCAATGCTGAAGGCTTAGCTCATGGAGACACATTATCGGTGGCAGGTTCAATAGTTTATCAGAGATTTCACATTGTATATCATGCACCCATTGTACACCCCATGGCAATTTGATATAGTGGCTTCCTAAAATGGACACCTGTGGACAGCGGCAATGACAACACAAGATGAGAAATGCTCCTGTTCTTGCAGCTTACAGTCAGTCCATAATTCCAATTCCCACGGCCCCACAGGTTGTGAAGGGAAAACCACTTGTTTACCTTGTTCATCCTCAACGTTCACCAGCAACCCAGGTGGTAGTCACACGACAAGGCCCATTGCGCACCCCATCCCAGCTCACCACCCACGCACACGCACACACACACTCATCTACACACGCACACACCAATACACACGCCCACCCACCCCACACTCTCGCACACACCCACATGCACACACTCCCACACCGACCCACATACATACACACTTGACAGAGCTGCCAACTCTCACGCATTGAGCGTGAGACTCACGCATTTCGCCAAATTCTCACGCTCTCACGCTGATCTCAGAATTTCTCACGCTCTGTCGTGGGAAATTCTGTGATCAACGAGAATTTCAAAACTAATTTCAACTGCATGGGCCGCGGGTGTTGGGGAGCCGGGGCAGAGGGAGGGAGGGAAGCAGAAGCAGCGGCGGGGACAGATACGGACGGGGAGCCAGGGCTGGCGAGTGTTTGCGGAGCTGGCGACTCGCTCACTTCAATCACTTCAATGTAACAGTAATTGGGAATGGGGAGCATTGGAACAAAAATTTGCCCTCAGTACATATTAACTCTAATATAATAATGTTTGCATTTTGGTAGGTGCAATCAAAACAAAGATATTTTTATCATTGTTGTGTTATGAATACCACAGAAATAATTATGTACTCTCAAGATCACATTAAATAGAATATTATTGCTTAAATATATAGTTATTGGACTTTGCATTTCGGAAAACTCCCAGCTGAGAGGAAGACAGCAAAATACTTAAAATATTGGGGGTGAAAATGACCAGGACAGTTTGTTAGGAAAATGAAAGAAATGGCAACAGAATACTTATACAGCTGAGTGAGTATAGTTTCATGGATGAGAAATTGTGTTCAACCAATTGATGACTTCTTTGACAAAGTAACTAGCATGTTAGGTAACAAGGAAGCCAATGGATGTAGCAAATTTTGTTATCCATAATTTGGTCTGCGAAGTCCCCCATAAAAGATTACCGCATTAGATAAGCACCTGTGGACTTGAACGTAATAGGTTAAGTCCAGGGGGTCAGATATGGGGCTATATGTGTGGGCCAGATATATTGTCAGTGCAGAGGGGCTAGGATCAAGGCCAAGTGTGCATCCAGAGTCAAGGTCTGGAATAGTACTTGGTGTGCAGTCAAAGCTGGGACAATGGGAGTGTTCAGCACTGGGAACCTAAGCTATGATCAGGGTAGAATAGGGGGGCAGGCGTAAGGCTGGACTCAGGGTCAGGAATGAGAGAAGGTATGCAACTGGAGTGAGACCCAGGTTGGTCACCATGGGCCAAGTGTTTGATTATAATCTGATTTCCATACATGAATATACTAAGTGTGAACTGCAGATGCTGAGATCCCAGCTGGAGAAACTTGGTGCAGCACCATGGGAAATAGGCAAGTGACTTAGTTGAGTGGTTACTTGTTATTGAGTAATAACGCTGATTTTTCCATATATCAGCTGAATATATTTTAAGATCTTTCCTGTGCTGCATAAACCTGTTGATCAGAGCCTGGCTCTTGGGATAGACTGTAGAATGTAATTAGGAAATGTAATTTAGCCTAGCTTTATTCATAGCTAATCTAATTTAAAGCATAAATATTGCATTCAAGTGTAAGTTAAAAGACTCGCTACAGTATGCACCAGATTGCACAATTTCAAGTTGAAAAATGCAAAAGCTCCGTACCAATGGGAGGGGGACACTCTCTCTCTCCCCCACCCCCCCCCCCCCCCCCACCACCCTCCCACATCCACTCTCTCCTCCCCTCAGACGCTAAGCACCCTCGGGCTTGGTCTCTCGCAATTTCTCACTCCCAACTCTCACCCAATGTTGGCAGCCCTGCACTTGGTATAAATATAAATGGTCCCTCGTGTGTGCAGGATAGTGTTGATGTGCGGGGATCGCTGGCCGGTGTAGACTCGGCGAGCCGAAGGGCTTGGGTCTCTAAACTAAAATACGACTTCCACTCTATGGTAAGACGTTGGAGACGTGGGTTGTCAGGACCCCCGTGGACAGACACAGCTGCCCCGGTATCAGAGCTCAGGAACTCAATCACCTTCCTGAACCGAACTGTTCTATGTTTCTAAAAAATCTCAAGGCATAACACACTTAATAACGAGTAGAACCACTGTGGACAATAAACCGTTCTTACGCACTGCTGGAGCGTAAATTCTCTCATTGTGGTTTTAATTGACAATTTGCAATAGTATCTCGTTGTGTTTGATACCAACAGCAACTCAGCAAATTTCAGCCGGCACTAATGTGAAGATTTGTTTGTTTCCGTGTTTCGATCTTACCCTGGTACTACGGTAACCAAAGACAATCTATCCCAAGATAATTGCATCATGCATTACGACACTCGCGGGTCCAAATAAAATCGCTGAACCGTGTAAGTAGTTTATGCAGATTTTAACAACAGCCAATTAAATTCTCCCAATAAAATCACCTGCACACATCGAAGTCAACATCAGCTGATATCTGAAGTAAAAATCTCAGAGCGTTATTCACTCAATAACAAGTAGTACCTCTGTGAACAATAACCTGCTCTCGAGCATTGATAAATGTCTCACAATCTTCAAAGAGATCTCATTATACTGTTGGGTTTAGAGATGAAAATAGATTCAGTTGTGGGCAGAGACGTTTAAACGCAATATGATCATTTGAGCTGTGAACATTACAGCACAGGAACAAGCCCTTCAGCCTAAGGAGCCCAATTAAACTAATCCCCCCCCCCCCCCCCCCCCCCCCCACCTGCATTTGCTCCATATCCCTCCATTTGCTGGATATACCACCACCATACATTTTTTTTAAATTTTAAAATACTTTATTCAGGTAATAAATATATAAATAGAATAGAATAGAATAGAATATGTTTATTGTCATTGCACAAAACTGAGCAACGAAATTCCATTTGCTTCTCCTCCGTTAAAAGAAATACAACACGACACCAATGCACATATGTACAGTTAATAGTAGAATATAAATACATTTTTAAAAGAGATTAAAAGAATTTAGCGGTATTCCTCGAAGTTACTTCTTGCTTCCCAGTGTTCACTATTGGAGTTGAAATATTCATCCGACATACAGTTTACATACATTGCTCAAATTTCACAAAATGATCCCCCACCCTTGCCACTCATGTGGCCCACTGGCGTGGAATCCCGTCCCTTATTTTGACGGGTGTCTCCACCACACCCTGCCCCCCATGTCCAGCAGCGGAAGGACCCTAGACTGTGGTCCTCACCCCCACCGAGCCTTGGCGCTGGCTGCACGGAGCCTCAGTGCGTCCCCCAGCACGTACTCCTGCAGTCTGCAGCGGGCCAGTCGGCAACATTCCCCGACGGACATCTCGCTCCGCTGGGTGGTCAACACCACCATACATGTCAGCGCATTCCAGCCGCCTGCCACTCTCCGAGTAAAATTCTTGCTCCCACATCTCCTTTAAGCTCTCCCCATCTGACCTTACATCTGTGGTGGTCACGGTGGCGCAGCGGTAGAGTTGCTGCCTTACAGCGAATGCATTGCTGGAGACCCGGGTTCGATCCTGACTATGGGTGTTGTCTGTACGGAGTTTGTACGTTCTCCCCGTGGGTTTTCTCCGAGATCTTCGGTTTCCTCGCACACTCCAAAGACGTACAGGTTTGTAGGTTAATTAGCTTGGTAAATGTAAAAATTGTCCCTAGTGTGTAGGATAGTGTTAATGTGCGGGGATCGCTGGTCGGAGTAGACCCGGTTGGCCAAAGGGCCTGTTTACGCGCTGTATCTCTAAACTAAACTAAACTATGTCCTCCAGTATTCGACAATTCCACCTTGGGTAAAAAGCTTCTGAATGTCTACCCTATCCACCTCTCTCATAATTGAATGTACACTCTCTCTGGCCTCCACTCAACCTCTGATGACGCAGAAAAAACAATCCATGTTTGTCCAGTCTTTCTTCACAGCTAACACACTCTAATCCAGGTGGCATCCTCGTGACATCAGCCTGAAGAAGGGTCTGGGCCCGAAATGTCGCCCATTCCTTCTCTCCAGAGATGCTGCCTGTCCCGCTGAGCCACACCAGCATTTTGTGTCTATCTTCGTTTGTAAACCAGCATCTGCAGTTCCTTCCTGCACCCAAATGTTATGTCAAGTGCAAATGTACAGACACAGCCCTCACACATATTAGTCCAAGTCAATTATGTGCATAAACAAACGACAGAGGTCCTAGCACTGATCCCCACAGAACACTACTTAGAAACATCTAAAATGGGTGCAGCAGTAGGCCATTTGGCCCTTCGAGCCAGCACTGCCATTCAATATGATCATGGCTGATCATCTAGAATCTGTACCCTGTTCCTGCTTTCTCTCCATATCCCTTGATTCCATTAGCCCAAAGAGCTAAATCTAACTCTCTCTCGAATACATCCAGCGAATTGGCCTCCACTGAGAATTCCACAGATTCGCAACTCTCTGGGTGAAAATGTTTTTTCCTCATCTAAAAGGGGGCCGACCCCTTATTCTTCAACTGTGTGACCCCTGGTTCTGGACTTCCCCCAATGTGGGGAACATTTTTCCTGCATCTAGCCTGACCAATCCCCAAAGAATTTCATGTGTTTCTGTAAGATTCCCTCTCAATGAGAGGGGATCTCATTGAAACATGTAAGATTGTTAAGGGTTTGGACATGCCAGAGGCAGGAAACATGTTCCCGATATTGGGGGAGTCCAGAACCAGGGGCCACAGTTTACGAATAAGGGGTAAGCCATTTAGAACGGAGACGAGGAAACTCTTCTTCTCACAGAGAGTGGTGAGTCTGTGGAATTCTCTGCCTCAGAGGGCGGTGGAGGCAGGTTCTCTGGATATTTTCAAGAGAGATCTAGATAGGGCTCTTAAAGATAGCGGAGTCAGGGGATATGGGGAGAAGGCAGGAACGGGGTACTGATTGTGGATAATCAGCCATGATTACATTGAATGGCGGTGCTGGCTCAAAGGGCCGAATGGCCTACTCCTGCACCTATTGTCTATTGTCTATCCTTCTAAATTCCAGTGAGCACATGCCCAGTCGATCCATTGTCTCAGACATCTAGCCAGAAGATACACTATCCACCACTACCCTGACTTTTATGGATAATCCATTTTACAATCTTCATTAACAAGTCACCATGGATCCCATGTGTCTTCACCTTCTAGATCAGCCTACCATGAGGGAATTTGTCAAAAGCCTCACCAAAGTCTATGAAGACAACACTTCTTGCCCTAATCCTCATCAACCACCTTTGTCAACTCTTCAAAAAACTCAATCAGGTTCATTAAGCATGAGTTCCCTCACACAAAGCTGTAATGCTGCCCTCGATTAGCTCATCCTCTTCTGAGTAAATCCTAGCCTCTGAGGAAGGGACCCTGCCCGGAAACCCTTTTTCTCCGAAGATGCTGCCTGACCTGCTGAATTATTGAGTCATAGTCATAGAGTGATACAGTGTAGAAACAGGCCCTTCAGCCCAACTTGCCCACACCGGCCAACATGTCCCAGCAACACTAGTCCCACCTGCCTGCGTTTGGTCCATATCCCTCCAAACCTGTCCTGTCCATGTACCTGTCTAACTGTCTCCTAAATGTTGGGATAGTCCCAGCCTCAACTATCTCGTCTGGCAGTTCGTTCATTACACCCACCACCCTATGTGTAAGAAAGTTACCCCTTAAATTCCTATTAAATCATTTCCCCTTCACCTTAAACCTATGTCCTCTGGTCCTCGATTCCCCAACTCTGGGCAAGAGACTCTATGCATCTACCCCAGTTACTCCAGTATTTTGTGTCTATATTTGGTATAAATCAGCATGTGCATTTCGTTGGTTCTACTAGTGTATGGGTGCAATCAGTGGCCTGTTTCCGTACTCTATCTCCAAACTAAACTAAATAAAGCTTGTTTCGAAATCTGTCTTTGTATGTTACAAAAAATCTAAATTTGTGCATAAATGTTTGGATGGATTTTATTTTCTGGAGGAAGCATCAAGCTTTTTATTCAAATGTTAGAATCTAATCATCAAGGCATATGGTGTCATGCACCAAACCAGTCTGGAGTCATCAGATTTGTGTAGGGATTGTCAGAGTGATTCAAGTATTTGTCTGTGTTTTATTTGCTACGAACCTCGTATGAAAACAACAATTTGTGCATGGCCATATGGATGTGTCTCTTGCAAGTCGGTCTGGATTCAGCAGCCCATATATTTCTTGCCTTTTTTTCTTCATTGGGATAAGGAGCATAGGACAAAGAACATAGAACAGTACAGCACAGGAACTGGCCCTTCGGCCCACAATGTCTCTGCCGAACATGATACGTTCCAGGAGAAACATTGGGCCATTCGGCCCACCAAATCTACTCTGCTATTCAATCATCTGCACAGTGCAGATGGCTCGATTGAAATCATGTATTGTCTTTCTGCTGACTGGTTAGCACGCAACAAAAGCTTTTCATTGTACTTCGGTATACATGACAATAAACTAAGCTGAAACTCATGGCTGATCTATCTTTCCCTCTCAAACCCATTCTCCTGCCTTCTCCCTATTACTCCCGACTCCCTTACTAATCAAGATTAGCAATCTCTAGTTAAATTACCTAGTTAACTAATGCCTAGTTAAACTGATCACACCTTCCTGTATATGATCCATATCCCTCTATTCCCTGCACATCCATGGGCCTATCTAAAAGCCTCTTAAATGCCGTGATCATATCTGCCTCCACCATCACCCCTAGCAATGCACTCCAAGCCCCCACCACTCTGTTCAAAAAGCCTGCCCCCCTTAAACTTTCACCCTCTCACCTTATAGCTGCGCCCTCTAATGTTGGACATCTCCACCCTGGGAGAGAAGTTCTGACTGCCTACCCTGGAGAAATGTTTCATGGCCACCTTTATTGTCCATCTGTCATTGCCATGAGATGTCTACAAGGTTAATTCCCGGATGGCGGGACGGTCATAGACCGAGATAATGTAGCGGCTGGGCTTGTATACTCTGGAGTTTAGATGGATGAGAGGGGATCTTATTGAACCATATAAGATTATTAAGGGCCTTTCCCACCAACGCATCTTTTCAGCGACTGTCTTCAACCTTCAAGCTCGAGGGAACTTGCCTGAAAAATCTCCAGCTGGATCGACCGACCGCACACACACACACACCGCGAAGGCGGGGGCCAGGGAAAGCGGGGGAGCGCTGTCTGAATTCACACCTGCGATGAACAGGAAGGTAAAAGACGGCTGGCATAGTGTACGGTAAGTCCTTTAGAAAATGCGGGGGGGAGAGAAGGGGATAGAGTGGTAGTGAGGGGGGTGGAAGGGGAGAGAAGGGGAGAGAAGGGGGGGGAGAAGGAGTGGAGACACTTTTAAGAAGCCAGACAACTTTTAATAAAGTTTAACGGGCATTTAACATTACCGGTCGGTTTTCCTTGGTTCTGAAAACTCCAATGAAACAATTCAAATGCCCGGTCAGCAAAGGAGATTGCCCACGGCTGCCCTCGACTGCATATACATACATGGCGACCCCACTCCACTGCACTACGAGTTCAAAAGAACCATGCCGACCAATTTTTACTCGCGGAAGTTTTTTACTGCCGCGAGTATGCGGGAACTTCCCTCGAGCGTGAAGGAGAGTTACAGTGACCTCCTAGGATCAGGTGTCAACCATGCTGCGAGTTTGAGTCAAGTGCAAACTCGTCTAAACTCGCAAATTAGGTCGCCGCAGTGGGATAGGGCCTTTAAGGAGGCAGGTAACATGTTCCCGATGTTGGGGGAGTCCAGAACCAGGGTCCACAGTTTAAGAATAAGGAGTAAACCATTTAGAACAGAGACGAGGAAACACTTTTTCTCACATAGAGTGGTGAGTCTGTGGAATTCTCTGCCTCAAAGGGCGGTGGAGGCCGGTTCTCTGGATACTTTCAAGAGAGAGCTAGATAGGGCTCTTAAAGATAGAGGAGTCAGGGGAGAAGGCAGGAATGGGGTACTGATTGTGGATGATTAGCCATGATCACATTGAATGGCGGTGCTGGCTGGAAGGGCTGAATGGCCTACTCCTGCACCTATTGTCTATTGTGAAACAGATTATTGTGATGCTCTATTATAACAGAATCAATTGGAATGGTACAGGCTGGTCATTGAAGCCATTTCACTGCTGACTGAGCAAAGCCCCAGCCAGTTCATCGACTGGTGGAATGGCAACATTTTACACGCTCATTCTGCTCCAAGGACTTAAATTCAGCTCAGAAGGATGGAAGACTGGGCTCTATCTGTCAGCTGGCCAATTCTGCAAGTACTGGAACTAGAGCTACTATTCCGCTGCTGTATGTAATAGCCCTGTCCCACGGTACGAGTTCATTCCAAGAGCTATCCCGAGTAATAGACAATAGGTGCAGGAGTAGGCCATTCGACCCTTCGAGCCAGCACCGCCATTCAATGCGAGGCAGAGAATTCCACAGACTCACAACTCTCTGTGTGAAAAAGTGTTTCCTCATCTCCGTTCGAAATGGCTTACATAATCCTTATTCTTAAACTGTGGCCCCTGGTTCTGGACTCCCCCAACATCGGGAACATGCCAACTACCAGCAAGTGTGCCAACATAGACCGACAAAGCTTGACTCCAAAGGAAGCGGCAAGCGAGGCCCAGATCTAATGACAAGGGAATCTGTTGCAATGACAGTGGCAGCTGCAACCCTCCATCATTTTATTTTACAACAGCTCTGTAAAAGCCCAAATCTTGTTACAAATCTTATTAATAAAAAATTGGAAGGTCGTTTGAATTTTTCTTGCTTTTCCGCTAAACTTCAATGTTCTCCAAAGGTCTCTCAGCGTGTATTCCGAGTCAGCTGGGATAATGAGGAGGAGGAAAAGGCCAAGGGGTTGCTCTGCAATTGCTAATTCTGCTCCCTAATCATCAGCAGAAGGTTCGGCTCAGGATGTGAGCATAAATGAGTCGTGCGCTCGGTGGAGTTTATGCCACTGATGGAAGGAACCGTGTCTGCAGTGAATGCTGTCAAGGGGGTTGAATAGCAGGAAATGTCAAAACTGCTCCAGAGTACTTCAACATCTAAACCTAACTGTACTTAAATTTGCAGTCGGAGGGTACTTATATTTTTAATTGAATTGATTGATAGGTGCAGCACAGAAACAGGCTCTTCAACCCACCGAGTCCACACCGACCAGCGATCACCTGGTGCAAACTAGTTCTATATTATCCCAGGTTACACAAAAAAGCTGGAGAAACTCAGCGGGTGCAGCAGCATCTATGGAGCGAAGGAAATAGGCAACGTTTCGGCCCGAAACGTTGCCTATTCCTTCGCTCCATAGATGCTGCTGCACCCGCTGAGTTTCTCCAGCTTTTTTGTGTAGCCTTCGATTCTCCAGCATCTGCAGTTCCCTCTTAAACTCTATATTATCCCACTTTGGCATCCAATCCCCACACATGAGGGGCAAATTTTACACAAGGCCGATTACCCTACAGACTTCTGTCGGAAGGAACTGCAGATGCTGGTTTAGACCAAAGACAGACACAAAATGCTGCTGGAGTAACTCAGCAGGTTAGGCAAAAAATATCCACTGACTAATGCCCCTGTCCCAATTAGGAAACCTGAGCGGAAACCTCTGGAGACTTTGCGCCCCACCCGGAGATTGCAGGTGGTTGCCGGAGGTTGCAGGTAGTGGAAGTAGGTAGGGAGACTGACAAAAACCTCCGGGAACCGCACAGAAACTTTGGGTGGGGCACAAAGTCTCCAGAGGTTTCCGTTCAGGTTTCCTAAGTGGGACGGGGGCATTAGCCTCCACAGCTGTCTGTGGCAATGAATTCCACAGATTCACCAGCTCTGACTGAAGAAATTTCTCCTCATCTCCTTCCTAAAAGAATGTCCTTTAAGTCAGTGGATATTTTTTAAGGCAGAGATAGATAGCTTCTTGATTAGTACAGGTGTCGGGGGTTATGGGGAGAAGGCAGGAGAACGGGGTTCAGAAGGAGAGATAGATCAGCCATGATTGAATGGCGGAGTAGACTTGATGGGCCGAATGGCCTAATTCTGCTCCTGTCGCTTATGACCATAGTTTCTGTGGATTATTATTTTTTAATCATATTCTGAAATTAGTCAAATGACCTCTAGTCCTAGACTCTCTCACTAGTGGAAACATCCTCTCCACACCCACTCTATCCAAGCTTATGGGATGATTAGCCATGATCATATTGAATGGCGGTGCAGGTTCGAAGGGCCGAATGGCCTACTCCTGCACCTAATTTCTATGTTTCTATGATTATGTTTCCATTAAATTAGGATTTTTTTTTGTTCAATTCAGTGCGTCTTGCATTACGTTGAAGGGAAATAATCCCAAAATACCATCAAGAAATGAAATTTAAGGTAGATACATTGGGGGAAAAAACTAGATACATTTGGGGGGAAAAAGATTTCCTCATGAATGGTAGTCAGGAATTATTATCATTCATGAGGAATTGATTCAGCAGCAAGTAACTCAAACAAAATATGTCAATTGTTATCAATGTATCCCGAAGGGCCTGTTTCGGCGCTGTATCTCTAAACTAAACTAAATGTTGTTTAAAAAAAAAAGAACTGCAGATGCTGGAAAAATCGAAGGTAGACAGAAATGCTGGAGAAACTCAGCGGGTGAGGCAGCATCTATGGAGCGACGGAATAGGTGACGTTTCGGGTCGAGACCCAGTTTAACTGGGGTGTCAGCGGTATAGCTGCAGCTTCATAGCACCAGAGTCTCCGGTTCGATCCTGACCTCGGCCGCTGTCTGCGTGGCATTTGTTCATTCTCCCTGTGATCACGTGGGTTTCCTCCAGGTGCTCAATTTTCTACGCACGTCCCAAAGTCGTGCAGGTTTGCAAGTTAATTGGCTTCTGTAAATTGCCCCTTGATTGTGGGATGTGAAAGTGGGATAACATGAAACTAGTATACAGGTGATCGCTGGTCGGTGCAGACTAGGTGGGCCGAAGGGCCTGTTTCCATGCTGAATTGCTAAATTAAAACTAAAAATGTCAGAAATGTCATCCTATATAAATAAAGACTGCATTTATGGCGGATCTCTCTTGGTTCTGCACCAGTTTTCATTAATTTCAGAAACACCTTCGAGTTTCAAACAGAGCAACAGACTTTATGGTTATATTACATCTGTTGCATAGAGTACACACGGTGGCGCAGCGGTAGAGTTGCTGCCTCACAGCGCCAGAGACCCGGGTTCGATCCTGACTACGGGTGCTGTCTGTATGGAGTTTGTACGTTCTCCCTGTAACATGGGTAGGTTTTCTCCAGGATCTCCGGTTTCATAGAAACATAGATAGAAACATAGAAAATAGGTGCAGGAGGAGGCCATTCAGCCCTTCGAGCCAGCACCGCCATTCATTGTGATCATGGCTGATTCTCCCCAATCAATAACCCAAGCCTGCCTTCACCCCATATCCCTTGATTCCACTAGCCCCTAGAGCTCTATCAAACTGCTTTGGAGGGTGGGTTTCATCCCACACTCCAAAGACGTGCAGATTTGTAGGTTGATCGGCTTCTGTGAATTCGCTGTAATGTGCAGCACAGAACTAGTGCGAACAGGTGATCGATGGTCGGCGCGGACTCGGTGGGCCGAGGAGCCTGGTTCCATGCTGTTCCTCTAAACTAAACTAAACTATCTACTGACAACGGAACAATGAAAGCATTCCAGCAGTTTAACAGGCCTCCAAACACAAGACATAGATAAAATATATCTAAACACACGACATAGATAAAAAGCCTGATGTTCTTAATTCAACCAATGACAGTTCATAGTTTATATGTGCAGGAAGGAATTGCAGATGCTGGTTTACACCGAAGATAGACACAAAAAGCTGGAGTAACTCACGGGTCAGGCAGCATCTCTGGAGAAAAGGACTAGGTCACGTTTCGAGTCAAAACCCTTCTTCAGACAGTCAGGGGAGACTAGAGATATGAAAGGGTAAGGTGTGAAAACGAGAGATCAACGCAGATAATGTTTAAAGAAGTGTAGAATGTTTAAGAAAGAACTGCAGATGCTGGAAAAATCGAAGGTAGATAAAAATGCTGGAGAAACTCGAGACCCGAAACGTCACCTATTCCTTCGCTCCATAGATGCTGGCTCACCCAGCTGAGTTTCTCTCAGCAGTCTGTAAAGAGTTTGTATGTTCTTCTCGTGACCTGCGTGAGTTTTCTCTGAGATCTTCCGTTTCCTCCCACACTCCAAAGACGTACAGGTTTGTAGGTTAATTGGCCTGGTAAATGTAAAATTGTCCCCAGTGGGTGTAGGATAGTGTTAATGTGCGGGGATCGCTGATGGGCGCCGACTCGGTGGGTCGAAGGGACTGTTTCCGTACTGTATCTCTAAACTAAACTAAAGGGTCTCGACCCATTCCTTCTAACCCCTCTCGTTGAGTTACTCCAGCTCTTTGTGTGCTTTTTAATACATCATTTGTAACTCCATTTTCATTTATTCTGCATTTCACAGCAAACTTATTTTTGTAACAACAGGAGCATCTTGACTCTTGTTAGAATGATGTAATGTCAAATCTTTTAAATGATCATTACCTAAATGTTGTCACAAAATTGAATTGCTAATAAAGGCACCTGTTCTAAAACTGAAATACAATCTGAAAACATTGCATTTATCACCATATTTGTTCCCACAACTCAGACGTGCAAATATAAATAACGTGCAAATCATTTTCAGTGTTTCCAGTTTGATTGAAAACAATTAATTTTAAATAGTTTAATGTCCCTGTTCAGATAGTGGTGAAAGAAATATTGGGCAATTTTATTTTGTGTCTTTTTCCAACTGTGTAATTACTTGATCTATATTTGATCAGTCTCATTATGTTTTCCGCATAATGCAGACTGCAGGGAAGGTATTCAGAATTCGCAAGTCAGTTAAAGGGCCTGTCCCACTTGGCGATTTTTTTCAGCGACTGCGTGCATCATTGACTGACGTATCAGGTCACCGAAAAAGTCGCGGCGTGACACGGCGTGACAACGTATTGACACGCGGTATTTCCTCAAGTGTTGCAATATTTTTTTTGTCGCCGCTGGATTTTGAAATGTTCAAAATATTTCAGCGACCCAGATGCGTCAGTCAATGACGCCGGCAATCGCCGAAAAAATCGCCAAGTGGGACAGGCCCTTCCACCGCAAATAGTTTAGTTTAGTTTGGAGATACAGCGCGGAAACAGGCCCTTCGGCCCACCGAGTCCGCGCCGACCAGCGATCCCCGCACACTAACACTATCCCACACACACTAGGGACAATTTACATTTATACCAAGCCAATGAACCTATAAACCTGTACGTCTTTGGAGTGTGCGAGGAGACCGAAGATCTCGGAGAAACCCCACGCAGGTCACGGGGAGAACGTACAAACTCTGTACAGACAGCGCCCGTAGTCAGGATCGAACCCGGGTCTCTGGCGCTGTGAGGCAGCAACTCTACCGCAGCGCCACCGTGCCACAACAAAACCACAGGACATATTCTACTGCGTTAACGTTCATTTTTCTTCGCACATTTGGTGTTGTTATTGCCCTTCTGAGTGAAATTTCCATTTTATGGTCAAATATTTTAACGGCCACTTTTTTCAACATTTAGTATTTTAGCCATAGAGCCATACAGCACTGAATGCAACCGTTCAGCCCATTCTATCTATGCTAGCTACCAAGTACTCATGTATACAGATCACTATCCAGAATTTGGTTTGTAATCTCCTATGTTTTCAGATTGTCGCATAGAAATATAACCCTAGAAACATAGAAAAATAGGTGCAGGAGTAGGCCATTCAGCCCTTCGAGCCAGCACCGCCATTGAATATGATCATGGCTGATCATTAGAGCCAGGATTTTGCAATAAATGCCAAGTGCCTTTTCTTGCCTTTTTTGATGATTTCCACAAAGATAACGCCCTTTTCACAATCGAGTGCCTAAATCCTCCTTTTTTTGCCGTTTTGCTAAAATGTTGTGCTATTTTCTCTGGTTGTACTGTGATTACAATGACATTTTCTATGTTAACATATTAATATTAATGTTATTATTAACATGTTAACATAGTATAAATTACAAGAAAACTTCCGCCACCGGGGCGAAACCGGGCGCGCCACCATCGGTCGTTCATTCGTTTGTGCCGCTGCCCGCGGGTTCAGTCTTCTCCAAAATCTATTTATTGCTTCCAATTTTGCAAAATTCCCACAAGCTACCACTTCCCTTGAGAAAGGTGGCGAAACATTAGTGAATAACTTGGAGGTTTTCAGCAAAGTAACTGAAGATATTCGTAATGTTCCTGGCGATGTAAGTAAAGACATACAAGGGAAATGTGAGAGAGTGATTTTAGCTAACAAAGATCTTGAAGAAATACAAAACATAGCTAAAGTTCTCAAAGGTACTTGTAATGCACAAGATATCGACATGAATAAAGCCTGTAGCTTGTTTCGGGTATGCACCAGTGACCTCAGCTGGAGGAGAAAGAGGTTTCTCACAACTGAAGCATATTCTGTCTAACAGAGACGGCATAGTTTAAAACCAGATAATTTGAAAAAAATGCTAGTAGTTATGTGCAACCAGGCAAGTTTGGTCATTTAACGTAGTATGCCTTTATATTCTAATTTTTAACCATATTTTGGTAGTGGAAATAAATGCCTTTTTTTGTCAATAAATGCCATTTTCATGCCTTTTTGTAATTTCATTATGCCTTTTTGCCTGCCTATTTCAGCATTTTTTAGTGCCTAAACATCCTAGCTCCACTGATCATCTAAAATCAGTACCCCGTTCCTGCTTTTTTCCCCATATCCCTTGATTCCTTTAGCCCTAAGAGCTAAATCTAACTCTTTTGAAAACATCCAATGATCGAGTTTTGCTCATGGGTTACATTGTTTTTCTCTTGCATAAATCTTCAGACAAATACTTTTTTTTAAGGTGAGGGGAAAGGTGAGGGAGCACAAAACGTTAATATGTAAGAAAGATCTGCAGATGCTGGTTTAAACAGAAGATAGATTAAAAATGCTGGAGTAACTCAGAGGGACAGGCAACGTCTCTGGAGAGAAGGAATGGGTGACGTTTGGGGGACGAGGCCTATGGAGGGGTCTCGACCCAAAACGTCACCCATTGCTTCTCTCCAGAGATGCTGCCTTTCCCGCTGAGTTACTGCAGCATTTTTGCCTAAAAGATAACCTGCAGTTAACAAATTAGAAATTATGGATACAAAATGAAATGCAGATGCTGGTTTGCCAAAAATGGCACAAAGTGCTGAAGTAACACAGCGGGTCAGGCAGCATCTCTGGAGAACATGGATAAGTGACGTTTCGGGTCAGGTCTGAGGAAGGGTCCCAACCCAAAAAGTCACCGATCCATGTTCTCCACAGATGCTGCCTGACCCGCTGAGTTACTCCGGCGCTCTGTGTCAATTAGATATTATGTATTGGAGGAAGATTGCTGTATAAAAGTACAGAAGTGCTCCTGTAATCACACAGAACCTACAGTGAGAGCACACCTGGAATGTTATGTCTCATTTTAGTCGCCTTATGTAAGGAAGGCAGTAATTGCCTTTGAGAAATTGCAATTAAATTTGGATAGATTTCAGAATGAAAGAACTGTTCTCCAAGAAGGGACTGAGCAGAATGATGCTTGTTTCAAAGAATATAAAGATGGTGTTGTGAATACCTATTAAATTCTTAGAAGATTTTTTTGACAGCTTAATGGCTCACACCTTATCGTCGGACTGTGTTACTGATTAAATTTGAGTTTAGTTTATTGTCACGTGTACCGAGGTACAGTGAAAAGTTTTTGTTGCGTGCTAACCAGTCATGGGAAAGACAATACCTGATTACAGTCGAGGCAGATTCATGATAAAAGGAATAACGTGAATAATATTTAGTGCAAGGTAAAGTTCAGTAAAGTCTGATCAAAGATAGTCCGAGGGTCTCCGATGAGGTAGTTGAGCTGGGTTTTTGGTACTTTGTTTCAGTTGCACGATAACAGCTGGGAAGAAACTGTCCCTGAATCCGGAGGTGTGCGTTTTCACACGTCTGTATCTTTTGGCCCGATGGATGAGGGGAGAAGAGGGAGTGGACGGGGTGCGACTCGTCCTTGATTATGCTGCTGGCCTTGCGTGAGGTGTAGGTGGAGTCAATGGAAGGGAGGTTGGTTCGTGTGATGGTCTGGGCTGCATCCAAAATTTCTTGCAGTAACGGATGGAGCTGTTCCCAAACCATGCTGTGGCGCATCTCAACAAAATGCTTTCCGCGGCACATCTGTAGAAGTTGGTGAGAGTTGTTGGGGACATGCCGAACTTCCGATGCCCGAGCTGAGAATACCCGGCTATACAGGTTCCTTGTGCCACAATAATGAGTGAGCCATTCCGGGGAGATAAAAATAAATTCTTCACTTATTATGCATGTGGATATTGAATGCAGATAGGATTCATTCTTGTTGTAATAACTCTTATGGTAATATTTTCAAAGTGATACTTACTGTTTAGCCAACGTCAACCCACACTCCAAAGACGTACAGGATTGTAGGTTAATTGGCTTGGTAAATGTAAAAATTGTCCCTAGTGTGTATAGGATAGTGTGAGTGTGCGGGGATCGCTGGTGGGCACCGACTCAGTGGGCCGAAGGGCCTGTATCTCTAAACTAAACTAAACTAAAAATACTTGCATTTTCTGTATGCCAATTGGAAAGTATGTTCATCTTTGTCAAGTTGTAACTTTATGATAAAAACGTCAGAGCCAAGGGAAGGCTACTTGTAAATGCAGCGTGTTTCATGAAGTGATTGTGAATGGAGATGGGAATAACATGATTAACAACAAAAATAAATGGAATGCAGAACAGCAACGCAAGCGAGATGGTTACAATGCTTAATTAATCACCTCAATGATTGATTTAATCATGATTTCAGTTTTGTACCTAACTGCAGTCAACAATTCTCTCTTTTTGTTTTGGCCAATTATTTTTTGTACATTACGGGCAGATTAGAATGAAGACAGATACGTGTAACAGCTTGAACAAATATAAACAAATGAAAAGTGCTATCAAAGGACACATTTTAAATATTAACACAGCAGCAGTGCATCGATTTAGATTGCTATTGTAGCAGCCCCAGGGAGTGAAGTCTAAATCCTGCACAGGCTAGAAGGATGAAACTCATCTCCTTCCAGCAATTATAAAGGGCCGATGTGACATCTCAAGGTGTAATTCTGCTCCTAATCTCTCCCCGTTAGTCTGGTTCAGTAAAACACTGAGTCAAGCACTGGATCAACTAAACTTCTTCATTTCTCAATCACAAACACATTTCCCACACGAAACCTATGCAACACCGCGGGTCCGATCCTTGTCTCGACTTGTCCAAGCCCTTCAGCCTCGTGCAAGCAGACACCTCCAGATGGTCAGCACAGTCCCAAGTGCTCCCCCAGAAGATCGACACCGATCGGTGTGGTGTCACCTCTTATATATAGTATCTGACCCATGGCGCAAATTACATGGGGGGGCAGGAGAAAAGAAAATCCAGAGTTGGAGCCCCTAAGGCAGTTTGTCGTTGTCTACAACCTCGCTCTGGCAGCTCCTGCGACAGCGCTGGTGCCAAACTGTAACGGCCCTGCTGTTCCTTTGGATCGATCAGCGACGTGGAGAGGGGGGACATGCTGCATGGGCAACAGTCTGTCCTCCATATGACATCGCCCAGGTTTGCATCACCCATGGTCAGTCATGACTGAGGGGGGGCCTACTATAACATACCTTTTCCAACCAATCCTATTCATGCATTTGCAGCAAGGCTCAGCTCCTTCTGCAAAACCCTCATACATATTAACAATTGAGAGGACATCTGGACATCACCCTGTACTCAGCTTCCTCCCAGGACCCAGACATTCTGGAGCCACGAACCTCATGGTTTTGCAGATTTTGCAGAAAGATGCCAGGCAGGTTTTGCAAAGGCGGAAATCCTCCATTTTGTCACAGACTAAATTGGCCAATATTATCAAAGATACCCACAGAATAAGACCCCCGACAACTCACCATTAATTAACGCGTGCCTCTCGTTGTCATCTCACTCCAAAAGGCCATGAGGACATGAGAAATGGAAGTGAGCGCTGTTTGTTGTACACGCTGCAGCTGGAAATAAGACACGACATTAGAGGAATGTCGAGGGGAATCTTATTTTATAAATCACTGATGTGATATCGACACTGGGCATGAAGATTATTAGAAACCTGCACTGCCGGAACAAGCATTGATGCAAGGAATAAAAAATCCATGAAATCCCTTTCCCTTCGTTACCATCCACAAACACTTGTCATCTCTCACTCACACATGCACACAAAGACACACGCATACACACACACAAGTACACACATATACATACACGCACGCACACACACACACAAGCACATATAAGCACACACACACACACACAAGCACACACACACACACACAAGTACACACACACAAGCACACACACACAAGCACACACACACACAAGCACATATAAGCACACACACACAAGTACACACACACACACACAAGTACACACACACAAGCACACACACACAATACTACACACACACACACACACAAGCACATATAAGCACACACACACACAAGTACACACACACATAAGCACACACAAAATTACATATAAGCACACATACATACACATACACACACACAAATACACACATGCACATATAAACACACACAGAAATACACACATGCACATATAAACACACATACAAGCACATATAAACACACACACTCACACACACACACATAAGCTAAAGAGGTTAGAAAAAATATAACTGAAAAGCCAACACACAAGAAATGATGACAGTGTTAGACCATGCTTTGTTGGGAATGAATTAATCACAGTAAGTGTCAGTGGTCATTATCTGCTCTGGAGGAGTGACTGATGATTTTTTGACATTTGCAAACTGCTGATGGATTCGGAATAGGTAGGCAGTTAAAATTCTGAGACTGTCATTTCTCCCGAGTCATTTTTCTACATAACAGCCAGCTCCGGCTGCAGACTGTCAGGTAGAATTTAACACCTTCAAGGAAGCCAGGAATAGAAGTGAAAGGAGGCTGCTATTTACGTGGCACCTTCCATGTCCCAAAGGGCGTTGCAACCAATGAAATATTTTCGGAGCAAAGAGGGACCCGGCAGTGGGGGGGGGGGGCCGAGAACGACGAGGGTTCGATGCGAGTCCTAATGAGCAGGAAGGAACTGCAACCGAAGATAGATTTAAAATGCTGGAGTAACATCAGCAGGTCAGGCAGCATCTCTGGAGAGAAGGAATAGGTGACGTTTGAGTCTGAAAAGGGTCTCGGCTCGAAACATCACTTATTCCTTCTCTCCAGAGAAGCAGGCTGAACCCGCTGAGTTACTCCACCTTTTTTGTGTCTGTCTTTGACTGTAATGAGTATTTTGTAAGTTTGTCGGCCCCAGAAACGTGGTAACCCATTGTGTATTGTGAACAAAGCAAGGAATGTGATAATATAGTATCATTGGAAGAATGTAGAAACCAAGAACTGCAGATGCTGGTTAATACACTCCTGAGCCCAACCTATTCCCGACATCGGCCTGGAGTCGGTTAGTTTAGTTCAGTTTAGTCATGTGTACCGAGGTACAGTGAAAAGCTTTTGTTTTGTGGTAACCAATTTTGGTTGTGTTTCAGTCAATTCAATGTCTCAGGACATACCACACACTTAATTCCGGTAGAAATAATCTTTACAATGACATACATCTGTGTGGGGGGTGGGATGGGTGGGTGGGGGGGTTGTGTAGTGGGTGGGTAGTGTGTGGGGGGGTGGGATGGGTGGGGGGTGGAGGTGGGGGGGGTGGTGGGTGGTGGGTTGGGGGGGTGGGATGGGGGGGGTGTGGGGGGGGGGGGGGGTGGGGGGGTGGGATGGGGGGGGGGAGAACAAAAGGTCAGCGCTGCAGTTGGCTGCTATTTGTACACATTGGCTATGCAAGCAAAGAATCTCACTGTGCCTATGTGACAATAACCTATTCCTATTCCTACTTCATATGCCTCAAACATCATTCCAGAGAACAGATGTGCTGACACTTTGCTTCTAAAGGTTAGTTTTACAATCTCGCTAAGTTCTTGCTTCATACAGGCCCCATGAGTCTCCAAAAGGAGCCTGCTTGTACTCTCCAGTATTCACACCTTTACCACTCCATATCTCTCGTCTCCCTCTCCCCACGACTCTGTCTGAAGAAGGGTCCAAACCCGAAACGATAACAATACAATAATACTTTTATTAGCCAAGTATGTTTTGCAACATACGAGGAATTTCATTTTCTATGATGCTGCCTCACCTGCTGAGTTCCTCCAGCATCTGCAGTTCTTTCATAAAAAATTCATTTGCCAAGTCAGTCATACAATTAAGAAGCACCAGAACACACCAAATACATTTTAACATAAACATCCACCACAGTGACACCTCCACATTCCTCACTGTGATGGAAGTCCAACTGTGTACATTTAAAGGATATATCCAAGTCAAGAGTGTTTAATTGTCTTATTACCAAAACAGAACTATGAAATTCTTACTTGCAGCAAATAAAAGGTTTGTGAACACTGCGCCTCTACTTCCTGAGAAGATTACGGAGAGTCGGTATGTCAAGTAGTACTCTCTCTAACTTCTACAGGTGCACAGTAGAGAGCATGCTGACCGGTTGTATCGTGGCTTGGTTCGGCAACTTGAGCGCCCTGGTGAGGAAAAGCCTACAAAAAGTAGTAAACACTGCCCAGTCCATCATCGGCTCTGACCTTCCTTCCATTGAGGGGATTTATCGCAGTCGCTGCCTCAAAAAGGCTGGCAGCATCATCAAAGGCCCACAACATCCTGGCCACACACTCATCTCCCCGCTACCTTTAGGTAGAAGGTACAGGAGCCTGAAGGCTGCAACAACCAGGTTCAGGAATAGCTACTTCCCCACAGCCATCAGGCTATTAAACCTGGCTAGGACAAAACTTTGATTATTAATAACCAATTATCTGTTATTTGCACTTTATCATTTTATTTATTCATGTGTGTATATATTTATATTATAGTATATGGACTCATTGATCTGTTTTGTAGTAAATGCCTACTATGTTATGTGTGCTGAAGCAAAGCAAGGATTTCATTGTCCTATCAGGGACACATGACAATAAACTCACTTGAACATTTGAACTTGGACTTGATCCAATAGATTACATAATAAAAACAAAGAATAATCTTGCACAATAAATAAAATGCAATGAAAGTCTTTCTGCTGACTGGATAGCACGCAACAAAAAAGTTTTTCACTGTACCTCAGGAAAGGTGACAATAAACTAAACTAAACTAAAAACTAAAGAAAACATTTGTGCAAAACGAGATAAAAGCTCCAAATCCTGAGTGCAACCAAGACAGTTTGTAGTTCGGTGCGTAGGTTGGCATTTGTAGTGTTCAGCAGCTCAGCGGTTGTTGGGAAGAAGCTATTTTTGAACCTGGAGGTCACGGTTTTCAGACTCCTGTACCTTTTTCCTGGTAGCAGGAGTAAAATGAGAGCATAGCCAGATGAGGGGGAACTTCTTTAGCCAGAGGGTGGTGAATATGTGGGATTCATTGCCACAGACATCTGTGAAGGCCAAGTCGTCAGATATATTTAAGGCAGAGGTTGCCAGGTTCTTGTTTAGTGAGAGTGTCAGGGGTTATGGGGAGAAGGCAAGAGAATGCGCTTGAGAGGGAAAGATAGATCAGCCGTGACTGAATGGCGGAGTCGACTTGATGAGCTGAACAGCCTAATATTCCTCTTCTAACATGAACGTATGTGCCCCTGATGATGCTGGCTGCCTTTTAGAGGCAGTGCCTTCTATAGATCCCTTCTATGGTGGGGAGGTCGATACCCATGATAGACTGGCCAGTGTACACAATCTTTTGCAATTTCCTTTGTTTTATTTTGTAAACCAGCATCTGCAGTTCCTCGATTCTCAAAAAAAAAAAGATAGTTCAGAATGGACCAATTGTCAGCATTTCATAAGTTCATGTGATCGGAGCAGAATTAGGCCATTCGGCCCATCAAGTCTACCCCACCATTCAATCATGGCTCAAGATTTAAGAAAGAACTGCAGATGCTGGAAAAATCGAAGGTAGACAAATCTCAGCGGGCGAGGCAGCATCTATGGAGCGAAGGAATTGGTGACGTTTCGGGTCGAGACCCTTCTTCATGGCTGATCTATCTTTCCCTCTCAACCCCATTCTCCTGCCTTCTCCCCAGAACCCCGGAGTGCAGGAGTATGAGGGGAGATCTTATAGAGGCGTATAAAATCAGGAGCAGAAGTAGGCCAATCGGCCCATCAAGTCTACTCTGCCATTCAATCATGGCTGATCTATCTTTCCCTCTCAACCCCATTCTTCAAAAATCTATCTATCTCTGCCTTAAAAATACCCTCCCAGCTTTCAAGATTCCACGCACGCAGTGGCCCTTCTAGTTAGCCGGGATACTTACACCCACTTCTGAGATATTTCTACCGTTTTACAGACTTCACAGTTGGCCTAACAGCGCTTCCCATTATATACACATTAATTTAATGACTGTAAAACCACTTGAGGAACACGGAATGGCCATTATTGCCGGCACGTTACGCTTCGCTGGGTTTCAAGCCCAACCCTAATGAAAATGTTCCTTCACAACTTCCCATGGCCCTTAGCTCTGAGGACGAATGCACCATTAACAGAAGGTTAGAATCAGCAGGAGATGAGAGGCTCGAGAGAAGTTAGACACATCCATTTCCCTCTAGTGGTCTGGGTGCAGCACATGCATCAGTATTCTTGGCACCCGCTGAGTGAGACCCGCAGAGAGTCTAATGTGCCGTAATATCGCTCTAACTTAAGACCTAAAGCATGTTTCCAAATGGGCAATTGTTCAAAACACAAAAAAAAACACAGAAATAGTTACACTTAGTTTAATTAGGGCAGCAAATACAACTAACTCGTGAACAGCAAAAACAAAAGATGCAGTCTCCGTAACCTGGTTCCCTTCAGATGTTGTTTCCTTTGCCAGCTTCCATTTGGCAGTGAGCAGCACCACCTGCTGCAGCAAAGCGAAGCTTCATACTGAACGTGGAACGCAGCTTGGCATTTTGTGGCATTATGAGGCCGCATTTACAGTATTGTGTTCATCTCCGGGCCCCGTGTTAGAGGAATTATGTTGTTAAGTTAGAAAGAGCGCAGTGAAGATTTGCAAAGATGTTACCATGACTCGAGGGACTGAGGTATAGTGATGGGTTGAGCAGGCTGGGATTCTATTCCCCGGAGTGCAGGAGTATGAGGGGAGATCTTATAGAGGCGTATAAAATCAGGAGCAGAAGTAGGCCAATCGGCCCATCAAGTCTACTCCGCCATTCAATCATGGCTGATCTATCTTTCCCTCTCAACCCCATTTTTCTGCCTTCTCCCCGTAACCCAGCTGTCGAGTTGCTGCCTTACAGTGAATGTAGCGACGGAGACCCAGGTTCGATCCCGACCATGGGTGCTGTCTGTACGGAGTTTGTACGTTCTCCCCGTGACCTGCGTGGGTTTTGTCCGAGATCTTCGGTTTCCTCCCACACTCCAAAGACGTACAGGTTTATAGGTTAATTGGCTTGGTAAATGTAAAAAAACTGTCCCTAATAGGTGTAGGATAGTGTTAGGGTGCAGGGGATCGCTGGTCGGCGCGGACCCGGTGGGCTGAAGGACCTGTTTCCGCGCTGCATCTCTAAACTAAACCCTTACTAATCACCTCGGCACACGTGACAATAAAATAAAATAAACTAAACTAGTATTTCTCCTCTGACAAATGATTTGGCTCGTACAATAAATGACATATACTGGATAGTAGCCAGACACATGTAAGTGCAGTTTATATTCTAAATATTGAAGAACTGCAATTGGTATCTTTTTTTAGAAAATATCAAAGCTCTGATGACCATGATAATCATTTGCAATGCCTTGGGAAAACTGCCTGCTGATTAGAGTTCTGGAGAATAGCAAATTATTACCTAGGAACCGACATGTCAAGAATGATTTTTTAGGCCCATATAGAAACATAGAAACATAGAAAATAGGTGCAGGAGGAGGCCATTCGGCCCTTTGAGCCAGCACCGCCATTCATTGTGATCATGGCTGATCGACCCCAATCAATAACTCGTGCCTGCCTTCTCCCCATATCTAAGCAGTAGACTTGCAGGTGCTGCAAATGTTCCCTGCAGAAACCTCAAAAAGACTCTGTTGTTGTGTGTGAAGCCGTGCCAGTAATGTGCGGACTAAAATATATACTGCATAAGCCCTTAATGTTTTCGTCAATTTTGTCATTTCTTCATTTCGATTGAAATCAATTTAGTTGAAGATACAATTTAGTTTCTTTCGGGCAGCACGGTGGCGCAGCGGTAGACTTGCTGCCTTATAGGGCCAAGACCCGGGTTCGATCCCAACTACGGGTGCTGTCTGTGTGGAGTTTGCACGTTCTCCCCGTGACCTGCGTGGGTTTTCTCCGGGAGCTCTGGTTTTCTCCCACACTCCATAAACTCCCACAGTCAGGATCGAACCCGGGTCTCTGACGCTGTAAGGCAGCAACTCTACCGCTGCCCCACTGTGCCATCCTCAGTGGATCATGTTTTGCCAGTGGGTCATAGTTGAGGAGCCCTTGATCTAAGTTAATATTAAAATATAGTTCAGCGTGGTGCTGCATAATTGAGGCATGTCTATTAGACATCCACACCCTCAGGTAAATTTAGTTTAGTTTAGAGATACAGCGCGGAAACAGACCCTTCATCTCCCGAATCCGCGCCGACCAGCGATCTCCGCGCACTAACACTATCCAACACACACTGGGGACAATTTACATCTATACCAAGCCAATTAACCTACAAACCTGTACGTCTTTGGAGTGTGGGAGGAAACCGAAGATCTCGGAGAAAACCCATGCAGGTCACGGGGAGAACGTACAAACTCCGTACAGACAAGCACCCGTAGTCGGGATCGAACCCGGGTGTCTGGCGCTGTAAGCACGGTAAAGCAGCAACTCTACCGCTGTGCAACCGGGCCATCCCAAATGTGAGAGCACCCATGATACTGTTTTAACAAAAACTTTGGTCAACATTTATCCCTTAAGAACCACCATGAAAACAGATTGCTCATCCCTTTTTCTCAATGCATTTTTGCGGAAATGCGCTGCATATAATTACCCTCATAACACCAAGGATTTCATTTTAATGGCACTTAATTGATTGCAAATTGTTTTGCAATGTCTTGGGAACTTAAAAAGCTCATAAAGAAAGGCAAGCTTTTTATATTCTTTACACAGTTTGGTTCTGTTAATTTCTGTACTGTTCTGAGATCTAATAAGTTAAGTTCCCCATGGACAAAACAATATCAGAAGTTGTGCAATAAACTTTAATCAACTGTAAATTATAATAAGCATTAAATTGTTGTAATTGCTGGTTTTAAAAGAACAAAATCAAGAATTTGATAGGCTTTTTTTTGTTACATTTCCTGATATTGTTTGATTTTTTTTTCATTATTAAGTACAAGATATGCTAATATTATTAACAACAACAACAGATTCTAATAAATGGAGAGCAATAAACAAGGAAGATGGAATTATGTGATTAAAAACTAGAAATGTTTAGATTTAATTTTAAGGCAAAACTAGTTTTCTCACTTTTCAAGGGCATTGGTCTGAAATATTAACTGTTATTTTTCTCTCCACTGGGCCTGTCTGATTTTCATATTGTGATAAATGAATTTCCAACTGATTATCTGCATGGTTTCAACAGTTACATTAAAGGCGGCATCTGTAGAGGGAATGGACAGGCAACGTTTCGGTTCAGGATCCTCCTTCAGGCCTGAAATGCTGTCAGTTGGTGCTTAACATTACTTAATGAAAGTTCTTAATAAATTCTGTAAATTATAAATTGTCCCTGGTGTGTTGGAGAGTGCTAGTGTTCAGGGGTGATCACCGGTCGGTACGGATTCAGTGAGCAAATAAATGGGTCTGTTTCCACGCTGTATAGTGTGCAGGCAGGAACTGCAGATGCTGGTTTACACCGAAGATAGACACAAAATGCTGGAGTAACTCAGTGGGACAAGCATCATCTCTGGAGCGAAGCAAATGGTGATGTTTTGGCTCCAGACGCTTCTTCAGACTACTATTAAAGTCTAATACCATTTCTGGCAATTCTACCTGTGCAGTGATGTGCAGAAATCAGACAGATTCTGTCCGAGATGACAGGCCATAAAATATTTTACAGAGAAACACGGGATTCAGATATATGACAGAGTGAATTTTCAGGTATTCATGGGATATATCCATTATATCCTTAACAAAATAGTTAGACCATATTCATTCTAGTCCTCGACAACATTAATGTTGTGTCATATTAACAGAGCACTGATAATAAAATCTTTCTTTTTGAGTGGCTCTAGGAGGGCCATGATTAATTACAGGATTACTAGCCAGAGTTCATGATCGTTGATCCAGATACTTGAGTTTAAATCTCACAGTTTCAGGATTTAAATCCAAGTAATTAATTTAATTTGGGATTAATGCAAAGAACAATGTTCAGAAATGGCAATAATGAAACTACTGCTTATTGGGTTATTTATGACTGCTGTTTACATAGAAGGATTGAAAATAGGTGCAGGAGTAGGCCATTCGGCCCTTCGAGCCAGCACTACCATTCAATATGATCATGGCTGATCATCCAAAATCAACACCCCCGTTCCTGCTTTCTCCCCATATCCCTTGATTCCGTTAACCCTAAGAGCAAAATCTAACTCTCTCTTGAAAACATCCAGTGAATTGGCCTCCACTGCCTTCTGTGACAGAGAATTCCACAGATTCACAATTCTCTGGGTGAAAATGTTTTTCCTCATCTCAGTCCTAAATGGCCTACCCCTTACTCTTACACGGTGACCCCTGGTTCTGGACTCCCCCAGCATCGGGAACATTTTTCCTGCACCTAGACTGTCAAATCCCTTACGAATTTTATATCTTTCTATAAGATCCTCTCTCATCCTTCTAAATTCCAGTGAATATAAGCCCAGTCAATCCATTCTTTCATCCTATATATGTCCCGCCATCCCGTGAATTAATCTGGTGAACATATGCTACAATCGGGTTCTTACCTTGCGTGTCCAAGGGCGGCACAGCGGTAGAGTTGCTGGCCTGCAACGGCAGAGACCGGGGTTCGATCCTGTCCGTACGGAGTTTGCATGTTCTCCCCGTGACCACGTAGATTTTCTCCGGGCGTCAGGTTTCCAAACACAACAGGTTTGTAGGTTAATTGGCTTTGGTAAAAAAATGTCCCTAGTGTGTAGGAATGAACTGGAGTACAGGGATCGCTGGTGGGTGCAGACTCGGTGGGCTGAGAGGCCTTTATCCACGCTGTATCTCTAAGTTCCAAAGCACTCAAGGTTGGCTACGGGGGGCACCCCCAGGACACGAGGGTGGCCGGGCGAGGAGAGGGACGTTGATTCGATGAACAATTCAGATGAAGGCGATGGTGGGAGGACCACTCCATAAGGCCCAGCACGTTGACTGGACTTTGCAAACAAATCGAGAAAGAATTTCCATGTTGTTGTATTTGGCACATGGTTCAATGAAGCACCATTGAACCATTATTGACTTTTGAGGATGGACACAATGTGCTGGAGTAACTCAGCGGGACAGGCCGCAGCATGTGACGTTTTGGCTCGAGACCCTTCTTCAGATTGAGAGTCAGGGGAAAGGAAACCCAGAGATATAGACGGGGATGCAGAAATATATAGAACAAACGGATGAAAGGAATGCAAACAGAGTAACGATGATCAAGACAAGGTGGAGCCCACAATGGTCCATTGTTGGCTGTGGGGTAGGTGATAATGAGTTATACAGACAGTGAAACTCAACGGGACGACTTTGAAACTAGTACGACACCTAAGGTGGGGGAGGGACGGAGAGAGAGATTCAGGGGAGATTTATGGTTTACTTGAATTTAGAGACGTCTGAAGAAAGATCTCAACCCGAAACATCACCCATTCCCTCTATCTGCTGTTCCTTCTTAAGTTGCTTCCTGGGGGTGGAAGATTGCAACCTTCACATGATCTGCCCTGTTTTGACTAATGCAATCAACCTGGTGTGCACAATCAAATAAGATCAAATAGAACAAGTTGTCTTACAACTTCAGGCTGTGCACGCCATATGCACAAAGATGTTGCTTCTTTCACCATTCCTTCCTACACAGTACAGTTCCTTCCTGCACAGTAGTTTCTTCCCAGTTTCTTTCCACAGTTGCTGACTATAGTTGTTTTCCAGTGCCTGCTTCTGCTTGTTTCTGGGCCACAGTTTAAGAGTAAGGAGTAAGCCGTTCAGAACGGAGACGAGGAAACACTTTTTCTCACAGAGTGTTGTGAGTCTGTGGAATTCTCTGCCTCAGAGGGTGGTGGAGGCCGGTTCTCTGGATACTTTCAAGAGGGAGCTAGATAGGGCTCTTAAAAATAGCGGAGTCAGGGGATATGGGGAGAAGGTAGGAACGGGGTACTGATTGGGGATGATCAGCCATGATCACATTGAATGGCGGTGCTGGCTCAAAGGGCCGAATGGCCTACTCCTGCACCTATTGTAGCAATGTTACAAAATTTTGAGATTTAAAAAATCAAGTCTGCAATTTATCCCATCAGATAAAGCATAACAATAAGTTTAATTTGACACCAAATTCACTTTCATATCTCAAGTATTAAAAAAGTTATGACCATTTTCATACTCGGAAATTAGCATCTTGTTCCCTATTGATTTTCAATGGGCATTACAAAAAAGCTGTGATCTTAGATAATCAAAAGCACATTTCTTAAGGAAAGATTAACATTTTTAAATAGCCTAAGTGTCCAAAGATTATTCACAAATAATTCACAATATAAAATGATTTTTATATCTAATTTACATTAATTTATAGGCCAAATGGAAGGAATTTAGTGTTCAGTTGCTGTAAATAAATGGCCATTTAAATCGGCTTTCTAATGGGTTCATGTGGAACGCGCAGGTTTAGAACGTTGACAGCGCGCTGGATTAGTGCCCTCAAATGCCGAGAAAAATACTGCGGGATATAAAAAGCCCAAAATGAGCTACTCGCTATAGAAAATTATAATTATAGGGTAATATATATGCCCCATTTAATGTAAAAATAAGGTACATACCTTTAATTGTTTGCTTTATAAAACCCTGGGGCTGCCAGAGCTTGCGAATTGAACGAGAGCTTTTAAATGTATTATATCTACTCTTCGAGGCCTATAAAACTAATAATAGCTTTTGCGACCGGGTCTTGCAGCGATTCTCCGTTAATGATTTACTAGGCTGAACATCTGCGATTGGAACAGCCTAGTAAAAATCGCGTTTTAAACCCGCCGCCTCCAAACAGCACCAAAATCACACACAAAGGGAGGGGCAGATGCTCAGCCACGATTCAGGTAGGTTTTGTAACATACCTACCTATTGTCTATTGTCTACTGCACAACCGCCAACAGCTGGGCGATCTAGTGCAGGTTACCCTCGCATGGGCACTGGTTGCAAAAGGGTTATTTAGATTTTATGTGGTGAGATGATCCATGTCCAAGTTGTCGAGCTGTGACTTGCAGAGTGACAAGGCTGATGCACACACCTGGTGGTGTGAGGAAGGGGGTTCCACTCTGGGATGGTCCATGGATAAATAATCTTCCCACCCACTACAGTCATTTCCCACCCAGTACAGTCGCCTCCCACACTATTGGCTTGGCCCCAGTGGGCTGAGGCTCAGGCTCAGGCTGAGGCTGGCCCGGGTGCGGCGCCAGTGCAGGCCCTGTAGTGGCGGCGGGAGGCCTGTGCGGGGCGGTGCGGGGGGAGAGGTGGAGACGACGGCCGGGGCGGTGTCGGTGTCGGTGTCGGTGTCGGTGGCGTTGCTGAGGGAGGGAGGGGCCGTGAGGGGGGGAGAGGAAGCTCCGGGACTGTGGGCGGGAGCGGCGGCGTTACCGTGACCGTGAGGGCGGGCCATGGGGATGTGTCTGCCCTGTCTGGGCGGCGCCACCGAGGACGTGGTGCAGACCCCCGACCCGGTAGGTGGAGGTGGAGGGGACAGGGGGGGGGGGGGGGGGTGAGTAGGGGAGGAATGAGGGAGGAGGAGAAGGGAGGAAAGGGATGGAGGGAATATGAGGGGGGGGGGAGAGGGTGGGGGGAGAGGCAGTGAGAGGTGGGGTAGGGAGAGGGGGGGGGGGGGGGGAGGGATGGGGGGGGGGGGAGGGGGGGGGGGGAGGGAGAGGAGGAGGGGAGGTATATATCACCCCAACGTCGACAAGCTTATGATGGAGGAGGGAGAGGGAGAGGAGGAGGGTGAGGAAGGGGGAGGGGGGGAGAGGGAGAGGAGGGAGGGGGAGAGGGGAGGAAGGGGGAGAGGGAGGAGGAGGGGGGGGGAGAGGGAGAGGAGGGAGGGGAGAGGGAGAGCGGAGGAGGGGGGGGGGAGGGAGAGGAGGGGGGAGAGGGAGAGGAGGAGGGGGGAGGGAGAGGAGGGGGGGAAGGGGGGGAGGAGGGGGGGGGGGGGGGGGAGAGGGGGGGGGGGGGGGAGGGAGAGGAGGAGGGGGGGGGGGGGGGGAGGGGGGGGGAAGGGGAGGAGGGGGGGGGGGAAGGGAGAGGAGGGGGGGGAAGGGAGAGGAGGGGGGAGAGGGAGAGGAGGAGGGGAGGTATATATCACCCCAACGTCGACAAGCTTATGATGGAGGAGGGAGAGGGAGAGGAGGAGGGAGAGGGGATAGAGGAGGAGGGAGAGGGAGAGGAGGAGGGGAGGGGGAGAGGGAGGGGGGGAGAGGGAGAGGAGGGAGGGGGGGGGGAGAGGAGGAGGGGGGGGAGGGAGAGAGGAGGGTGGGGGTGTGTGTGTGCGCGCATGGTAACTCAAATATCACTGGACCTTAATTGGTGCATGTGGCAATAAATGTGAGATAAAAGCAGAGGGGTGAGAGGGAGGCAGAGAGACGAGGGTTAAAAATGAGGAAGAAGGTGAGAAGGGAAAGGAGGAGGCGTGAGATGGGTGAGGGAGTAGGGGGGAGGGTAAGGAGAGTGGGGGGAGAGAGGAAAAGAGTTGTGGATGGGGAGACTGGGAGGAGGATGGGGAGAGGGAGAAGCAATGAGGGAGGGGGTAGTTGGGGAGAAAAGATTGAGAGGGAAATGGGGGAGGTGGAGAGGGAGAGATGGGGAGGGAGAGGGGTAGAGAGGGAGTCAAGATTGCTTTAAGGCATCGTGAAATATTCTGGTCTTGAGGTGAGGGCAAAGGAAGGATGATTATGTGAGGGTGGTGGGCGAGTGTCCGGAACAGTGATGTTGGGTGAGGGTGGCATTAGGGAATCGAGCCCTTTCTGTTGAGAACAACTACTCCACTTCATCGGATTTTAGTTCCAAATATTTTTGACAAACTAAATCTTTCCCATTGTCACTAAATAGCCCAAACCTTTGTGATTTGCGTTACAGAATACCATTGTATTCTATGGGTGTGTGCTGACGTGTTGTAGAATCCAAATGCTCGTTTAATGTCACATCATTTAATGTCTTATAATTCTCAGTAACTGTGGGAACGCTTAAATATAAAAGAGTCGCTTGGCCTAGTAAATCTGGAGTGGAGCATTTGTATAGGAAGGAACTGCAGATGTTGGTTTAAACTGAAGATGGACTCAAAAAGCTGGAGTAACTCAGCGGGACAGGCAGCATCTCTGGAGAAAAGGAATGGGCGATGTTTCGGGTCGAGACTCTTCTGCAGACTGAGAGTCAGGGTAAATGGTAACGAGAGAGATAGATGGGGATATAGAGAGATATAGGAAAAAATGAATGAAAGATATGTTAAAAAGGACCGATGACAAAGGGTACAAATATTGGTCTAGGTTTATTTTGCCTACTTTAATGAACTGTCTCGACCTGTAGGCTGCAAGAATTAGCATTAGTAAAGAGCGTAAAAGGAGGTCAGTTGATTTATGTTTGCTAACGCCAGCCCAGTAACAGTTAACCTGTTAGCATTTACCCTGAAACTGATATTTGTTCTTGGTGTACATGCACAACCAAATAAATGCGATGTTGCTATCAATGATTCACTGCTACAGTGTTAAATCCCTATTCATGATGCATGCATAATTCCTCTAATCATACAGCCTGCTATGTGGAAAACTTAATCTTAATTCATTTAAATGCTGAGCCCCACATTTTAAATATAGAATGCAAAGTATATCTTCACAGTTCAACAAAAACATATATTCCTATTGAAGTTTAAATCTATGTAAGTGGCATAGATTACTACAGAAGTATCTATGTCACCCGAAACATCGCCTATTCCTTCCCTCCATAGATGCTGCCTCAACCCACTGAGTTTCTCCAGCATTTGTGTCTACCTTCGATTTTTCCAGCATCTGCTGTTCTTTCTTCAATAGATTTCTACAGAAGTATCTATGTGAAGTTTGCAATCCCTTTGTGAGATGCATAAAAGTTATGTGAGACTAAAATATCATCAGATATAAAAACAAAAATGAAGTAATATAGTAGGCTATTCAGTGCTGGAGTAACTCAACGGGTCAGGCACCATCTCTGGAGAATATGGATAGGTGACGTTTTGTGTTGGGACTGTTCTGACAACCTACTGAGCCAGCTCCACTATTCAATATGATGGTAGCTGATCGTCTTGCATCTATGCCATGTTCCTAATCCCCATAGTCTTGTGGCCCTTTGTCTTGCATTCATCTATCACCTCAACTACAGATCCAGCGCCAATTTTACAGCACCCTTGATTCCTGAGCCATTCTGGTTATCAGCGTTGCCGAACCAGCAGAGGTGAAGGCCTCCGAGAGGAGTCCAACTGCACCGGAACGCTCCACCTAGGGCAACGGGGGGGGGGGGGGGGGCCGAGATACCGCCCGCAAAGTCGACCTCGGGAGGGAAAGGATCTGCCGGCTCTGGCCAGGCCAGAGTTCCAGAGCCCCGGACACAGAGGGAAAAATTCAACACGCTGATCGGCCCCAGAAATCCCGATGAGGACGAGATCGGCCGCCTCATCCGGCCTAGACGTCACATTTTCAGGGGAACTTCCGGAGGGGATTTCAAGTGCGCTCTCAGAATTTAGTCCGGATGAAAGGAGGCACCGGATCACCAGTTGCCGGAAATTCGGTGGTGGACCTGTATAGTCTTTTGTGGTGGGGAACTCCTCAAGTTCACCAATGAGTGAGGAGATTTGTACTCAGACTTGGCATCTATGTCTTGTCCAGAGAGAATAATATTATTCAATTTACTCGGGTGATTTCTGCTTTTATGTTCGGCCATTTGGAAAATCCAATTTTCTCATAAAAAACATTCTCGCCGCAGCATTGGCAGGGAGCCCGTGAATGACATGGATTGATTAGCAAGCAAACAGAAGATGTATAGCATTGGAGATAAAGACGTACAGATGCAAGAACGACAAGTGCTGGAGTAACTCACTGGGTCAGGCGGAATCTCTGGAGAGAGGAAATGGGTCACGTTTCGGGTCGAGCCCCTTCTTCTGACCTGAAACATCACCCATGATTACATTGAGAGATATTTTGCGAATGAAATTTAATTGAAGTAATATTTTGGTAAGAAGAATGAGATGAGATGATACAAACTGAAGGGCCTCATTGTAAAATGGATGCAAGAAGAGTGAGATGTGTGTAGTTCATTGACAAAGCAGGTTGAGAAAATTGTTTAAAAGGGACATACATGATTGTAAAACCAACAATGATTCTAAGCTTCATGCTAAGGTAGACAAAAATGCTGGAGAAACTCAGCGGGTGAGGCAGCATCTATGGAGCAAAGGAAATGGGCGACGTTTCGGGTTGAAACCCTTCTTCAGACCCGAAACATCGCTAATTTCCTTTGCTCCATAGATACTGCCTCACCCGCTGAGTTTCTCCAGCATTTTTGTCTACCTTCGATTATTCCAGAATCTGCAGCTCCTCCTTAAACGTGAGCTTTATGCTGGTGGCAAAGAGTACAAGAAGGAAGTCAGAATAAACCTTTTCTAAAGCACTGTTTTGCCTACCGATGGATTATTGCCTCGGTTTTCCATTTTCAGAAGTATGTCCTCATTTTAGGGAGAGTGGTGGAAGGGTAGATCAATGATTGGGATAAAGGTTGTGTGCGTAAAACATGAAACGTCACAGGCACAGTCAGAGGGTGGTGAATTTGTGGAATTCTTTGCCACAGAAGGCTGTGGAGGCCAAGTCATTATATATATTTAAGGCAGAGATAGATAGGTTCTTGATTAGTACAGGTTTCTGAGGTTATGGGGAGGAGGCAGGAGAATGGGGTTAGCAGAGAGAGATAGATCAGCCATGATTGAATGGCGGAGTAGACTTGATGGGCCTAATGACCTCATGACTGGGCTATTCGGCTTCTCAGGCCTGATTATGCTGGTGTTTGATCATCTGTATCAACATCATGTTCCTGCTGAAACCAGGGAAATAAATCCCAAAGACCCAACTTGAGGAGAACATGCAGAATATTCTGCAAGTTATCTATTTAGATGTGGTGCTTTATGAAGAATACTTACTCGGGTACATAACTAGTTATGATGTGTGTCCAAAGGCTTGTTTGGGAGGAATAGAAACATAGAAAATAGGTGCAGGAGTAGGCCATTCGGCCCTTCGAGCCTGCACCGCCATTCAATATGATCATGGCTGATCATCCAACTCGGTATCCTGTACCTGCCTTCTCTCCATACCCCCTGATCCCCTCAGCCACATCTAACTCCCTCTTAAATATAGCCAATGAACTGGCCTTAACTACCTTCTGTGGCAGAGAATTCCAGAGATTCACCGCTTTCTGTGTGAAAAATGTTTTCCTCATCTCGGTCCTAAAAGATTCCCCCCTTATCCTTAAACTGTGACCCCTTATTCTGGACTTCCCCAACATCGGGAACAATCTTCCTGCATCTAGCCTGTCCAACCCTTTAAGAATTTTGTAAGTTTCTATAAGATCCCCCCTCAATCTTCTAAATTCTAGCGAGTACAAACCGAGTCTATCCAGTCTTTCTTCATATGAAAGTCCTGACATCCCAGGAATCAGTCTGGTGAACCTTTTCTGTACTCCCTCTATGGCAAGAATGTCTTTCCTCATATTAGGAGACCAAATTGTACGCAATACTCCAGGTGTGGTCTCACCAAGACCCTGTACAACTGCAGTAGAACCTCCCGCTCATATACTCAAATCCTTTTGCTATGAATGCCAACATACCATTCGCTTTCTTCACTGCCTGCAGCACCTGCATGCCTACTTTTAATGACTGGTGTACCATGACACCCAGGTCTCGTTGCATCTCCCCTTTTCCTAATCGGCCACCATTCAGATAACAGTCTACTTTCCTGTTTTTGCCACCAAAGTGGATAACCTCACATTTATGTTGTCGCATGTTAAACAAATGTTTAATTATGGGTGGCACGATGGCTCGGAGCTAGAGTTGCTGCCTCACAGTACCAGATCCCCGGTTCGATCCTGACTACGGGTGCTGTTTGTACGGAGTTTGCACGCTCTCCCCGTGACCTGCGTGGGTTTTCTACGGGTTCCTCCCACAATCCAAAAACGTGCAGGTTTGTAGGTTAATGGCTACGGTTGTAAATTGTTCCCAGTTTATAGGACAGAACTATTAATGGGTGCTTGCTGGTCAAAGGGCCTGTTTCCGCGCTGTATCTCTAAACAATGTCATTGGAGCCTTTTGATTGCACCGTGATAATTGGCTTTGGCTCAATTGCAGTGTGTTTCTCTTCTGGACACTTTCTAATCTTAAATTTGTTTTCTCTGTTGAACAAATTAGCAAGTAATTTTCAGTGTTTCCTCTCACTAGAAATAAATTCTTGCTTGCCAGAAACTGAATTTAAAATAAAGATTTGAACAGTGGGTGTAATGTTCTACAGACTACAATAGGCTTTATTCACAGTGCATTCCTTTGCAATTATTTGTGTGGGACATGGCCTGTTTGAATTAAAGCCTGGCATATATACGTGGTGTGTTCTGATTAGGGAAAACAGTTGTTTTAATTACCCCAGAAAAACACACTTGTTCATCCTAACCAATTTATATTTAGAGTTTGTAAACGTCTGAGATTTATGTTGATCAAGTCATACAGCGTGGATACAGATACTTCGGCCCAATTTGTCCACAACGCCCAACATGTCCCAGCTACACTGGTCCCACCTGTCTGCTTTTGGCCCATAGAAGACAGTGGAGGCCGATTCTCTGGATGCTTTCAAGAGAGAGTTAGATAGAGCTCCTAAAGGTAGCGGAGTCGGGGGATATTGGGAGAAGGCAGGAACGGGGTACTGATTATGGATGATCAGCCATGATCACAGTGAATGGCGGTGCTTGCTAGAAGGGCCGAATGGCCTACTCCTGCGTCTATTGTCTAAACGTATTCTATCCATAATGAATAATTGAATAGATTGCAGAGGATCCATTACAAAGGTTTAAAGCAAGCACCGTTTGTGTGTGGGTCACTAACAGAGTTACAGAACTGGTGGTGATTTGTGAACACACAAACAACCAGTTGTGGTCAAATATGCTGACGATTGATATCATTGATGTTGTTATGGGTCATGCAAAAGCTGACCGCTTGCATTAAAGATTTGCATTAATCTTTATCCATTAAATCCCATGTTCATTATCGAACCAATTGCTAACCCACAGAGTGGATGTTTTGTTAACAAGCAAAGTACAAATGGTGATGGAGCAGAGAGTTTGTAGACGCAGAAAGATGTTATAGATGAGCTTCCTAAGTTCATAAGTAATATGAGCAGAATTAGGCCATTTATTCCATCAAGTCTACTCCACCATACAATCATGGCTGATCTATCTTTCCCTCTCAACCCCATTCTTCTGCTTCCCCCCCCCATAACCCCTGACTCCCTTCCTAATCAAGCTTGCTGAGGGAGAAGGTCAAATATTTCATACTTAAGCACTTGTAAACGTGGCTTTAAAAAGATGTACAAGCAGAGACAATTAACGATATGCGTGAATACTTGAGAGCATGAAAAGGAATGAAGATGGCTTTCTAAAAGAGGGACATGTCTGTAATGTAGAGGTACATCTAACGATCATTCTTAAACGAGTTAGGTCTGAGCATGTGTAGCCAATTCTGGGCACTCCACCTTCAGAAGGATGTCGAACTCTTGGAAAAGATGCAGATGGAGTACAATGATACCATAATTCTGATTCCATGGGTAAGGGAGAGGTCAGTGTAGAGATACAGTGTGGAAACGGGCTCTTCGGCCCATCGAGTCCGTGCCGACCAACGATCACCCTGTATTCTAACACTATCCTACACACTGTGGACAATTTGCAGAAGCCAATGAACCTGCAAATCTGTACGTCTTTGGGATGTGGGAGGAAACCGGAGCAGCCGGAATTATCCCACACAGACAGCACCCATGGTGAGGCAGCAGCTCTACCCGCTGCTCCACCGTACCGCCCTCAACGCTAGATCCCAGGGTGACCTGATAGAAGTTTATGAAATTATAAGAGATGTGGATAAGGTTGATAGAATTAGGGGTATCAAAAACAAGTGGGCGCTGGTTTAAGCTGAGAACAAGGTGACTTGAAGGGAAGTTTTATCATGGTTGATATATGGAACATGCATGGAGTCAGATAGAATCACTATTTAGACAGGCTTTTCACTCTGCCTTGGTACACGAGACAAGAAACTAAACACTTGAATAGACACGGCACCAGAAGGATACACACTGAGTGCTGGTAAATGGGATTAGTGTACAAAGGTGAAGTGGTCAGTATAGATGTTCTTCGCAGCAAGGTCCGTTTCTGTACAACTCTTGTCACGGACCAATTATCTGAGTTGTCTAGGAAGAGGAATCTTGCAGGTCTACCTAGTCTGAAGAAGGGTCTCGACCAAAAACGTCACCTATCCATGTTCTCCACAGATGCTGCCTGACCCGCTGAGTTACTCCAGCACTCTGAAACGTCACCTATCCATGTTCTCCACAAATGCTGCCTGACCCGCTGAGTTACTCCAGCACTCTGTAAAACGTCACCTATCCATGTTCTCCACAGATGCTGCCTGACCCGCTGAGTTACTCCAGCACTCTGTGTCCACTTTTGTTCTCATCTCCGGCAGAGAAGTGGCTGGGTTGCTAGTGTAAATGCCACGATGCCTACCTGACGACCCTTCTTCAGACTGACGTCGAGACCCTTCTTCAGACTGATGTGGAGGTGGGGGAGGGGCGGGTTCCCGCCCCTCCCCCATCTCCACATCAGTCTGAAGAAGGGACTCGACCCGAAACGTCACCCATTCCTTCTCTCCAGAGATGCTGCCTGACCCGCTGAGTTACTCCAGCACTCTGTGTCCATCTTAATGCCACCATTTCATGTGTATCGTTGCTGTGTTCCTGGAGTACTGTTAAGCTTGAGCAATTGGGAGGTTCAGAGTAGATCCATTATTTCAAGCTTGAAGGCCAGGTGAAACTAATGGCAGTGGTTAGGGTATAGTGATGTGAAATGGACCTAGTCACCATGTTCACACACTGTTGTAATTTTGATTTATTTGCATCTAGGACCCGAAGGAAACAATTAGCTTACGCTGCAGAAAAGCGACTCTGTGTCCATCTTAATGCCACATTTCATGTGTATCGTTGCAAAAGAGTGTACCTGGAGTAGTGTCGATCTGTTAAGCTTGAGGGACAATTGGGAGGTTCAGAGTAGATGAATTATTTCAAGCACAACCAGAGGCCAGGTGAAAACTAATGGACAGTCAGGTTAGGGTATCTTGATAGTGAAATGGAGGGAGAGGGTAGTCGAGCCTGCACCGCCATTCAATATGATCATGGCTGACATCCTGACTGTTGTAATTTTGATACCCTCTATTTGACATCACTCCCTCTAATACAGCCAAGAAGGAAACACCCTTGTGGCAGACGCTGCAGAGATTCACCACTCTCTGTGTGACAAAAGTTCTTCTCATCTCGGTTTTAAAGGATTTCCCCCTTATCCTTAAGCTGTGACCCCTTGTCCTGGACTTCCCCAACATCGGGAGCAATCTTCCTGCATCTAGCCTGTCCAACCCCTTAAGAATTTTGTAGGTTTCTATAAGATCCCCCCCTCATCTCCTAAATTCTAGAGAGCAAGTCTATAGCTTCTTCATTGCACCAAATCGAGTTATTCCCTACAGCTGACACTGTGGATGGGGGAAAACGCACTTGCCGCTGACTGGATAGCACAGGGACAGCTCTTCTGTACCCCGGCAATAAACTTACTCAGGCAACTGGTCACACATCACTACCACAACCATCGGGAGAGAGCGGTGCCTGAAAAATGTAACGTCCATCAGCAGCAACTTACCTCATGTGGTACTGGGGCAGGAACACTAAACGTGTAGTCACTGAATTGGGAATCTTTGTCCCAGATTAGTTTATTTTTAGTTTAAGAGGGAACTTTATCTGGGGTTACAAAAACGCTGGAGAAATTAGGTGAGGCAGCAGGAGTAGGCCATTTCGGCTCCATTGCTGAGCCTGCACCGTTTCCAAAAGGTGGTTATAGAAACATAGAAATTAGGTGCAGGAGTAGGCCATTCGGCCCCTCGAGCCTGCACCGCCATTCAATATGATCATGGCTGATCATCCAACTCAGTATCCCGTACCTGCCTTCTCTCCATACCCTCTGATCCCCTTAGCCACAAGGGGCCACATCTAACTCCCTCTTAAATATTAATTATATTCTTTAAACTTGTGCCTGTGATGTTTACATCTCGCAAAGCATCTCTTTTACACTAAAACGACTTCGTTTCATTTAGAGATACCGCGTGGAAACAGGCCCTTCAGCCCACCGAGTCCGCACTGACCAGTGATCCCCGCACACTAACACTGCCCTACGCACTGGGGACAATTTACAATTACACCAAGCCAATTAACCTACAAACCTGTACATCTTTGGAGTGTGGGAGGAAACCGAAGATCTCAGAGAAAAGCAACGCAGGTCAAGGGGAGAACGTACAAACTCTGTACAGACAGCACCCGTAGAGTGGATTGAACCTGGGACTAGAAACATCGAAAATAGGTGCGGGAGTAGGCCATTCGGCCCTTCGAGCCTGCACCGCCATTCAATATGATCATGGCTGATCATCCAACTCGGTATCCCATACCTGCCTTCTCTCCATACCCCCTGATCCCTTTAGCCACAAGGGCCACATCTAACCCTCTTAAATATAGCCAATGAACTGTGGCCTCAACTACCTTCTGTGGCAAAGAATTCCACAGATTCACTACTCTCTGTAAAATGCTGAGGCAGCAAATCGTGGCCACAATGCCACCATTTAAAAAAAAAACAAAAAAACTCTATGTTAAAAAAAATCCTATGTTACTTTACGATGACATCATGTCAATGATGTATCTAAAATGTGGACATTTCCCTCCGAAGAATGTGCACAGAGGCATTAAGAATCCAGAAGCAGTCGAACGAAAGAAGAGGAAGCAGGAGGAGATGGAAAAGCAGCAGATGAACACCTCGTCTTCGGGTGGAGGTGGCCTCAGGGTGAGAGAAGGTTCACACTAAGTCAATGAGGGGGTTTGCCAATTGATCCAAGTAAATATTTTGGGGCAGGTGGTGGATTTGAGTAAAACACCAAGTGCGGGAGGAAGCCAACGGGCCAGGCAGCAATTGTGGGCCGAATGGACACACTAAAGTGACAGAATAGCGAAGGGCTTGGATAGGGAGAATGGTTCCACTAGTGGAAGAGTCTAGGACTAGAGGTCATGGTCTCAGAATTAAAGGACCTTCCTTTAGGAAGGAGATGAGGAGGGATGTCTTTAGTCAGAGGGTGGTGAATCTGGGGAATTCTTTGCCACAGACGCCAAGTCAATGGATATTTTTACGGCAGAGATAGATAGATTCTTGATTAGTACGGGTGTCAGGTTATGGGGTTAGGAGGGAGAGATAGATCAGCCTTGATTGAATGGCGGAGCAGACTTGATGGGCTGAATGGTCTAATTCTGCTCCTACCAGTAATGACCTTATGACTATGTTTTGGGTCATGAACCTTGGGAGATTATATATTATAAACGGCATTTACGGTAAAACGGATAATCTAGAAATTCTGCAAACAAGGATGCTGGGAAATTAGTGGTGGACTTGTATCTAGAGCGTCAGTAGCACTGGCCATGAAATTAAGGGGATTTATTTGGCCAATGCCACACCTTGTGCTCACAAAGTTAATTTAGTTTAGAGACACAGCACGGAAACTGGCCCTTCAGCCCACTGTGTCCGCACCAACCAGCCATCCCCACACACATGTAACATTGTCCCCAGTGTGTGTGTAGGATAGTGTCCTACACACACACACACACACACACACACACACACACACGGGACAATGTTACATTTACACCAAGCCAGTTAACCTACAAACCTGCACGTCTTTGGAGTGTGGGAGGAAACCGGAGATGTCGGAGAAAACCCACGCAGGTCACGGGGAGAACGTGCAAACTCCGTACAGACAGCGCCCGCGGTCAGGATCGAGGCAGTACGCAGTGAGGCAGTAACTCTACCGATTTTTAGTTAGTTTGCCAAAAGGTGGTAATATTCTTTAAACTTGTGCCTGGGAATGTTTACATCTCGCAATGCATCTCTTTTACACTAAAACGACTTAGTTTCATTTAGAGATACCGCGTGGAAACAGGCCCTTCAGCCCACCGAGTCCGCGGTGACCAGCGATCCCCGCACACTAACACTACCATACGCACTGGGGACAATTTACAATTACACTAGTTCAATAGACTATTGAACCCGCCCCTCACCCATCCACATCAGTCTGAGAAGGGTCTCGACGTCTGTCAGGAGCAGGTCATTTGGGCCTTTGAGCCAGCACCGCCATTCAATGTGATGTAACTAACAGTACTTCTCTTTTAAATTTCAGTGGCAGGTTGGCTAAAGGATGCGTAGAGCTGATACCCGGATTGAGAACCGCCGATGCAGCGTGACCTTCCCAGCCCCCAGCCCCCCCCCCCCCCCCCACGATCACAGAGTTGTTGATGTCCTCCGCGTGGCTTTCAGTGTCGTGTGGTTAGAGCCATCCAGAAATGTGCCATGCTACTTCACGTTGAATGTCGCCTACCAAGCGCTTTCTGTGCCCCGACAGAAAAGTACAATGTCTCTCACAACTTAACAACCTGCCTGTTAATGCATCATTCGGCTAATCCAGACTGTGAAGACCAAAGATACTAGAGCTCCTCTATAATCTTTGGTGAAGACTGCACTCCGCCTTGGATGTTACTCACCCCGAGTCCTTTACATTCGCTTCTGCTTAAACCGGAGATTATATTGCCAGAGGTGGAACAAAAATGCTGGAGAAACTCAGCAGGTTGGGCAGCATCTACGGAGCGAAGGAAATAGGCGAGGTTTCGGGTCGAGACCCTTCTTCAGACTGATGTGGAGATGGGGGAGGGGCGGGAACCCGCCCCTCCCCCACCTCCACATCAGTCTGAAGAAGGGTCTCGACGTCAGTCTGAAGAAGGGTCTCAGCCCGAATCGTCGTCAATTTCCTTCGCTCCATAGATGCTGCCTCACCCACTGAGTTTCTCCAGCATTTTTGCCCACCTTAGATTTTCCAGCATCTGCAGCTCCTTCTTAAACATCAAATTGCCAGATATTTATTTCCTGCGTTGCCATTACTTATAGACCAGTGTTGATTTGCTGATTTCTGTAGATAATTTTGCTGTATCTTTAATAGGCAAGGTTTTCTATATTTATAAAACAATTTTCTAAACCTGCGTGCCTTGGATATAGTGTAGAAAGATGTAATGTGCTTTGTTTTAATGCTGTAATCACCAATTGAAATAGCAGTATTTAATTTATTCTCTCTTTAATTTATTCCACTGTTTTTTCTTTTGCTGTAAAATTGTCACCGGACAAGATCACTACACTGAACTATAACTCTATGTACTTGAGTCATTTAGGAAAAGGCCTTTATATGACTAAATAAAAATCTCTATTTGTGATTCTGATTGAACTTGTCATCAATTTTGAGGCACATTTGGCGACTAACGGTGGCGACTAACTGCCCTGTCCCACGGTGCGAGTTCATTCAATGGCTCTCCCGAGTTTACAAAAAAATCAAACTCGTGGTAAGCACGGAGAATGAACGTATCGGGTACGTCGGAGCTCGGGGACGTCTCTTACCGGCTCGTAACGCTAACGGCAGGCACTCGGGAAAACTCGCTAACGGCAGGTAAGCGCGGGAGACTCGTGAAGATTTTTCAACATGATGATAAATGTCCACGAGAGCCCCGAGTACTGACGAGCGGCCATTACCGTAAATCTCCGAGTTCGAATCGGGAAACTCGGGGAATGAACACGTACCGTGGGACAGGGGTTTAAATGTACACGTTGACTAATGCAAGATTAAAATACTATTACTATTAAAACAATACTAATACTATAAAAATATAAATGTAAATATGCATAAATATAAAAAGCTTTATCCACATCTCAAGCAATAAACATCACGCGTGCGTTTATCAAACATTTAATTGGCATTCACTCCCCCCCCCCCTTCTCTCTCCATCCCCTTCCCCAACTCTTTCTTCCCCCCCCCCCCCCCCCCCCCCCACAGATCTATCCCACCCACTTCTCTCCCTCTCATCACTTCCCTCTCTCTCCCTCTCCCCGCTCTTCTCTCCCTCCCCCCAGATTTAGACTCCCCCCCCCCCCATGTCACAAGGCTATTGTGGAAGGCGTACCAGGCTAAACTACTCTCTGCCTCTGCATCTTCACGTGAACAGTTCTATAATCCCACAGTTTTATATTCGAGCGGCTCGTCTACAGTAGCAGTACGCTACTGCGGATGCCATTCAGCTGTTCTTGTGGTTGCTCCCCTTCTGGTGTCCTTATATCGCCCACTTGTGTGTGGGTAGTGGATGAGAAACAAAAATAACAGAACTAGTGCAAGTTGCTGATTAATATTCAGCATGGACTGTGGATCCTTCTCTGGATGCTTTCAAGAAAGAACTAGATAGGACTCTTACCGATAGCAGAGTCAGGGGATATGGGAAGAAGGGTGGTCACGGTGGCGCAGCGGTAGAGTTGCTGCCTTACAGCAAAATGCCGCGCCCGAGACCCGGGTTCGATCCTGACTACGGGTGCTGTCTATACGGAGTTTGTACGTTCTCCCCGTGACCTGCGTGGGTTTTCTCCGGGATCTTCGGTTTCCTCCCACACTCCAAAGACGTACAGGTTTGTAGGTTGATTGGCTTGATAAAAAAATGTGAAATTGTCCAAGTTGCCGATATGCAGAGTACTGCCCTGCCGATTACAAAATTCAGAAGGCAGGAACGGGGTACTGTTTGGGGATGATCAGCCATGATCGCATTAAATGGCTCGTGGGGCTGAATGGCCTACTGCTGCTTGGAGTGCCAAAGATCCTGTCTCAATGCTGTAGCTCTAACCTACACTAGTTGAACAACAGCCTGACGTATGTGTTGCCCAAGTGGTCCAGTGCAGAGTGGGAGGAGCCAGCAAGATCACATCCGCTGCTCATCTGTTGGTAGGTGAAAGGTAGCAAGTCCAATTGACTGGGGTGAGCACAGTGGCTCAGCGGTCGAGTTGCTGCCTCAGCGCCAGAGACTCTGGTTCAATCCTGACTTCAGGCACTGTCTATGTTGAGTTTGTACGTTCTCCCTGCGACCACGTGGGTTTTCTCCGGGTGCTCCGGTTTCCTCCCACAGTCCAAAGACGTGCAGGTTTGTAGGTTAATTGGCTTTTGTAAATTATCCCCAGTGCGTGTAGGATAGTAAGGGTGATCGCTGGTCAGCACAGACTCGGGCTGAAAGGCCTGTTTCCATGCTGCATCTCTAATCTAAATTAAATTAATCATAGACATTTACGGTGGGCTGTAAAGACTGTTTCCACACTGCATCTCTGAACTAAAACTAAACCAAACATTCCTTACTAAGGTAGAGTTGATCTGCGTCCTAATCAACCTCTCATAGCACCTCACCACAGCAGACATGAGCACCACACTTCGGTAGTCAGTGAGACAAGTCTGAAGAAGAGTCTCGACCTGAAACGTTACCCATTCCTTCTCTCCAAGAGATGCTGCCTGTCGCACTGAGTTACTCCAGAATTTTAAACCAGCATCTGCAGTTCTTTCCTGCTCACCTTGCTCTTCTTTGGGCAGTGGTATTGTGGATGACCATTACGGCAGGTGAGGAGACCTTGGGCCACAGTAGTGAGAGGTTGAAGGTGTCAACGGAAACTCCAGCCAGCTGATGCGTGCACGTTTTATGAACGCAACTGGTGGGGCAGAGGTGCTGCCTTACAACAAAGGTAGACACAAAATGCTGGAGTAACTCAGCGGGTGAGGCAGCATCTATGGAGAGAAGGAATGGGTGACGTTTTGGGCTGAGACTCTTCTCAAGACTGCCTTAAAACGCCAGTGACCTGCCATTCAGGTACTACGGGGAGAAGGCAGGAGAATGGGGTTTGGAGGGAGAGATAGATCAGCCAGGATTGAATGGTGGAGGAGACTTGATGGTCCGAATGGCTTAATTCTGTTCCTATCACTTATGACCCAGGTTCAATTCTAACTACAGGAGCTGTCTGTCTGTACAGAGTTTGCACGTTCTCCCCGTGACCTGCGTGCATTTTCTCCACTAACTTTGGTTTCCTCCCACACTCCAAAGACGTGCAGGTATGTGGGTTTAATTGGCTTGTGTAAATTGTCCTCAGGGTGTGTAGGATAGTGTTAGGGTGCGGGGATCGCTGGTCGGCGCGGACCAGCTGAATCTCTCAACTAAACTGTTGTCAATTCCCAGTGACCCTGGACAGCAGCTCAACAGTTTAATGAGAGGGACATGTTGGATGTCCTTCCGACAGGGTCTTCCACTTGGAAAGTTAACGACTTCTCTCTCCACGGATGCTGCCTGACTTGCTGAGTGTTTCCCAACATTTTGTTTTCCTGTAGAGAGCAGTTTGATGGATTGTCCACTTGGGGGCAATGTTACCATGTGATTTTCTTTCCCAGGCTAGGTTCATAATTAATTCTGTTTTTCATTATCTAAACCATATAAGCCAAGTACTGGCAGTTACCTTAGTTTTCAAAGCATTTTAATTTAATGAGGGGGGTTAAATAGGGCCAGTAATATCTCACGAAAAGAACGTGAAGTTCTTTGCTATCAGCCTCCGCAATATGTACTATTTGAATTTGCAAAATAGAACATAGAACATAGAAGATAAAACTAATCAGCCCGCACGTGATCCATGCCCCTCCATTTTGAGGTGCACAATATCAAGAGAGGAATGGATCGGGTAGATGCACAGAGTCTTACCCATAGTAGGGGAATCGGGATTCTGAGGCCAAGGGTTTAAGGTGAAGGGGAAAAAATGTTATAGGAATTGGAGGGCTAACTTTTTCACACAAAGTTGGAACAAGATGCCAGAGGTGAGAATGCTAGATGCAGGAAAAATGTTCCCAATGTTGTGGGTGAGTCCAGAACCAGGGGCCCTCACAGGCTTAGAATAAAGGGGAGGCCATTTAAGACTGAGGTGAGAAAAAAAAGTTTTCATCCAGAGAGTTGTGAATTTGTGGAATTCCCTGCCACAGAGGGCAGTGGAGGCCAAATCACTGGATGGATTTAAGAGAGTTAGATAGAGCTCTAGGGGCTAGTGGAGTCAAGGGATATGGGGAGAAGGCAGGCACGGGTTATTGATTGTGGACGATGAGCTATGATCGCAATGAATGGCGGTGCTGGCTCGAAGGGCCGAATGGCCTCCTCCTGCACCTATTTTCCATGTTTCTCTGTCTATGTTTCCAGGAGGTAGTTGAGACAGGAATCATCATAACATTTAAGAGACATTTGGGCAGGCACAGGGAGAGGACAGGTTTAGTGGGATTTCAGCCAAGGCCGAGTAGATGGGACTAATGTAGATGGGGCATGTTGGTCGACGTGGGCAATTTGGGCCGAAGGGTCTGTTTCCACACTGTATGACTCTATAACTCTATGTCTCGATCCCTGCATATCCATGTGCCCATCTAAAACCTGCTTAAATGCTCCTATCATTTGTTCCTCTACCATCACCTCCAGCAGCACAATCCAGCACCCACCGCTGTGTGTGGTCAAAATAACCCCATAAATCTCCCTAAAATTGTGCCCCTCGCTTTAAATGCCCTCTGGTCTTTGACATTTCCAACAGGGCAAATGGTTTCGAGTGTCTATCCTATTTATGCATTTCTTATACCAGGTCTCCCCTCATGTTCCCGATGTTGAGGGAGTCCAGAATCGGGGGCCACACTTTAAACATAAGGAGTAAGCCATTTAGAACAGAGATATGGAAACACTTTTTCACACAGAGAGTTGTGAGTCTGTGGAATTCTCTGTCTCAGTGCGGTGGAGGCCGGTTCTCTGGATACTTCCAAGAGTGAGCTAGATAGGGCTCTTAAAGATGGTGGAGTCAGTGCATATGGGGAGAAGGCAGGAATGGGGTACTGATTGTGGATGATCAGCCATGATCATATTGAATGGCGGTGCTGGCTTGAAGGGCCGAATGGCCTACTCCTGCACCTATTGTTTGTTGTGTAATGTCAACCTCCAGCACTCCAGAGAAAACAATGCAAGTAGTTGCAATGCAAACGGGAAAGCAGACATATTATCTAAATGGTGGCCGATTGGGAAAGGGGGAGATGCAGCAAGACCTGGGTGTCATGGTACACCAGTCATTGAAGGTAGGCATGCAGGTGCAGCAGGCAGTAAAGAAAGTGAATGGTATGTTGGCTTTCATAGCAAGAGGATTTGAGTATAGGAGCAGGGAGGTTCTACTGCAGTTGTACAGGGTCTTGGTGAGACCACACCTGGAGTATTGCGTGCAGTTTTGGTCTCCAAATCTGAGGAAGGACATTATCGCCATAGAGGGAGTGCAGAGAAGGTTCACCAGACTGATCCCTGGGATGTCAGGACTGTCTTATGAAGAAAGACTGGATAGACTTGGTTTATACTCTCTAGAATTTTGGAGATTGAGAGGGGATCTTATAGAAACTTACAAAATTCATAAGGGGTTGGACAGGCTAGATGCAGGAAGATTGTTCCCGATGTTGGGGAAGTCCAGGACAAGGGGTCACAGCTTAAGGATAAGGGGGAAATCCTTTAAAACCGAGATGAGAAGAACATTTTTCACACAGAGAGTGGTGAATCTCTGGAACTCTCTGCCACAGAGGGTAGTTGAGGCCAGTTCATTGGCTATATTTAAGAGGGAGTTAGATGTGGCCCTTGTGGCTAAGGGGATCAGGGGGTATGGAGAGAAGGCAGGTACGGGATACTGAGTTGGATGATCAGCCATGATCATATTGAATGGTGGTGCAGGCTCGAAGGGCCGAATGGCCTCCAGCACTCCTGCACCTAATTTCTATGTTTCTATGTTTCTTGTAGCTAATGTCCCCTAATCCAGACAACATTCTGGTAAACCTCTTCTGCACACTTTCCAAAGCCTCCACATCCTTCCTGTAATGGGGCATCAGAATCCAATGCTCACGCCAGTGAGCTTGCCATACACTACTTTTATCTCTCTATCTACATGTGTTGCCACTTTCAGGAAGCCATAGACCTGGGCCACAGAGACAGACACAAAATGCTGGAGTAACTCAGCGGGACAGGCAGCATCTCTGGAGAGAAGGAATTTGTGACGTTTCAGGTCGAGACCCTTCTTCAGACTGAGAGCCAGGGGAGAGGGAGACGCAGAGATATGGTAAGGTGTGAAAACGAGACATCTAAGGGGACAAAGCTCAGGGAAAATGTAGAATAGATCGTTGTTCGCTAGTGGGAGGTAACGTCTATTATCAAAGGATGAGAAATATAATGAATCTACCTATCTTGGATTACGAATCAGGTAGTTACATAGTTCTAAATGTCAAACTTATTTCAATGAACTTATTTCACTATAACTTTGGCAAATTAAGCTCAGGTTGGCATAGCATGATTATAACAGCCTTCTTATTTCCTTGTCAAGTACGTAGATCAATTACTTTAAAAGGGTAGTTGAAATTTACGATGTAGACAAAAGGAGCTGCAAGTGCTGGCGTCTTGCATAAAACACAATAACCATATAACCATATAACAATTACAGCACGGAAACGGGCCATCTCGACCCTTCTAGTCCGTGCCGAACACATAATCTCCCCTAGTCCCATATACCTGCGCTCAGACCATAACCCTCCATTCCCTTCCCTTCCATATAACTATCCAATTTATATTTAAATGATAAAAACGAACCTGCCTCCACCACCTTCACTGGAAGCTCATTCCACACAGCTACAACTCTCTGAGTAAAGATGTGCTGGATGTGCAGGGAGTGGAGGGATATGGATTACAGTATGTGTAGGCTGATGAGAGACGGTCTTGACACAGACATTGTGATCTTAAGGGCCTGTTCCTGTGCCCCCGTGTTCTACTGCCTGCTTGGGGGGATTGCCGACATCCATTCATACTGAATCCACCGCGCTTGGCTGAGCTGCCGATTAGGTTGAAGTATTTGCAGAAACAACTTACCAGGAGATGAAGTCTGAACTTATTTTAAAAACCTTCCAAAGTGTGAGGATTGAGGCAGACACAAGAGATCGAGGCTGAAGCGGAAATATCATAAACTTTATTTATTGGGTTTTTTAAAAAGCATGGAATTTTAAAATAATGGTGGAATTGGCATTTCACAGATTTTAAGGTCCAACAAAGTTATTTAAACAGTAACTACAAACTGATGAAACTGTACAACTATTAAAAACTCATTCAACAAGGTGTAACATATTTAGATATGTTTCCACTTGAAAAGGCCGCAAAAGAAAACTGGCCCTGTATAAGAGTAGGTGGTCACCACTGGCAGCTTCCGCATGTAACCACACAAGTGCAATCTAGAATTTTACGTCATAACCCCAACGTTATTCTTATTGCAAATTTTAAGCCATTGCATCAAATGGGGTCCTCCATTACTTTACGAAATGCATTTTAAAATAATTCATGCTTACTAAAAATGTGCTATGATGTTTACAAGGAATGGAAATTTGGGTTGGGGGATATGAGCATGTTTTATCTACTATTTATTTAAACGGACTCAGTAATATAGGTTGCTGGGGACCATCAATAGCTTCAGACCATCACTGATTCAGTGCTAACTTCAGCTCCCAACAATCCTTCCTGGTGGCATTAATTTTGTGGGGTAACTCAGCAGGACATGCTGCATCTGTGGATAGAAGGAATGGGTGACGTTTCTTCTTGCGAATGAAACATAAATAACCCAAATCTTGAGCCGGGTGTTGAGCAGCCAGGTTGTTGTCTCTGTTGGCGTCAATGTGTGCCAGGCCCTGACGCAGCTCCATGTGGTGGGTGGTAGAGCGGGCACCCAGAGATGACATGGTTGGCTGTCTGTTGTTCTGCTCCACATTCACAGGCTGGGCTCTGGTGGAGGGAGCCCCTATCTCCACACGCTGGCATTGAAACGCCCAACTTCAGTACCAAGTCTGTTGAGCTTCACCCATGCTCCTCTGGGGAGGTCAGACCCTGGACAGCTTTTATCTGGTAAAGAGATGTAGCTGTGTAATGGAGATGAGGTTGCCTTCCATTCCTGTGACCATTCCTTCTCTCCAGAGATGCTGCCTGCCTCGCTGAGTTACACCAGCATTTTGTGTCTACCTTCGGTTTAAACCAGCACCTGCAGTATTTTCCTTACTACTCATTAATTATGTTGTTAGATTTATCACCTTGTGATAATTTATAGCCAGTATTATGTTGTGTTATAGTTGCTTCCGAGATGGCGTCCAAACTAGGCGACTATCTGTGTGCTCGCTACAGAAGCAGGTCTACGATCACATATTACAATCGCTCCACACTCTTAAACCTCTCCTCCCACGGCAACATTCATTCCCTGATCATATATCTGTACACTGCAAAACGGCTCGATTGTAATCATGTGTTGGTCTTTCCGCTGACTGGTTAGCATGCAACAAAAGCTTTTCACTGTACCTCGGTACATGTGACAATAAACTAAACTAAACTGAAATAAAAAAAGCCACTGAGCCATAGGGTTAGACAGCACAGAAACAGCCCCATTTGTCATCTCATCCATGCCGACCATCTAAGCTAGTCCCATTTGCTTGCGTTTGGCCCTTATCCACTTGAACATACAAATTGATTGATTGAGATTGTTATTAGTTGAGACTTGAAGTGAGAATTAATTAATCAATTAGGCACTTGAATTCTAGTTCCTACACAATAGAGCATCTATCTAAATCTACCAGAATGTGGTCTAACGATTTACAACGTTGAACCCACATGTGCAGTATCGGATGGTCCATTTGAGGGGACATTTTCCAGTCATGTATTGCATATATATATATATTCACAGTTCTTCATAGATATGTTTTTTAGTTTTAGTGTTACAGCATTGGAATAGGCCTACCAAGTCCACGCCGACCATCACTCATACTAGTTCTATGTTATCCCACCTTCTCATCCTGTCCCTACACGCTAGGGGCAATTTTACAGAGAGCCAATTAACATACAAACTTGCAGGTCTTCCTCCCAGATGTGGGCGGAAACCGGAGCACCAGGAATAAACTCATGCAGTCACACTCCACACAGACAGCAACCAAGATTGGGATTTAACCCCAGCCTCTGGTGCTGTGAGGCAGCAGCTCCACCAGTTACACCACTGGACCGCCCATATGTAGTGATAGCAATTCACTAGCAAACACAATTATCCAGAAAAAACATGGCTTCTCTCTCCATTGCTTTAAGTCAAATGAATGACATAACTCCACATATACTTATGGCATTGAACCGCAATGGAATGCTTTATATTGTTGGTGACTTAAATAGTTTTGTGTAAGTAAAACCAGTGTATATTTTAATCATCTCGTTGAATAACGAGAAGTGGATGTGTCTATGCATTTCACAATTGTATAGAAACTATTAAACGGACAAAACTATCTTTTTAAAGTGAAGATATAGACGAAAGTTGGAGTAACTCAGCGGTTCGTGTAGCATCTGTGGGGAAAAGGAATGGGTGACGTTTCGGGTTGAGACCTTTGTCCAGACTGAGAGTCAGGGGGAGATGGAGTCTAGCGATGTGGAAGGATAAGATGTGAAAAGCAGCCGATCATCAAGGAAATGTAGAATTGTCATTTTCACACCTTACCCTTCCATATCTCTAGTCTCCCTCTCTCCCGACTCTCAGTCTGAAGAAGGGTTTCTGATTCTGTCTGATAACTGGAACCCTTTCTAACATTTTGCATTCTCTGTTATGCTGTTCAGCATCTGCTGCACTTAAGTTTATCTTGAGCTGGGACAATAAATGGATAGGAGGGCGATGCACGTGTATTGTGAATAATTCCGTCAGCTTAGATTTGTTTTTTTCACCTCTTTTTTTTCTTCTTTATTTAACAAAAGTTATGTTAAATATCACCATGGAACACAGAGTGCTGGAGTAACTCAGCGGGTCAGGCAACATGTGAGAAGGACATGGATGGGTGACGTTTCCACATTATCCAAACCTGCTGCCTGACCCGCCGAGCTACTCCAGAACTTGGTGTCTTTTTTTGTAAATCAGCCGCTGCAGTTCCTTGAGAAACTCAGCGGGTGCAGCAGCATCTATGGAGCAAAGGAAATAGGTAACGTTTCGGGCCGAAACCCTGAAGGAAATAGGTAACGTTTCGGGCTGAAACCCTGAAGGAAATAGGCAACGTTTCGGGCTGAAACCCTGAAGGAAATAGGTAACGTTTCAGGCCGAAACGTTGCCTATTTCCTTCGCTCCATAGATGCTGCTGCACCCGCTGGGTTTCTCCAGCATTTTTGTCTACCTTCGATTTTCCAGCATCTGCAGTTCCTTCTTAAACGCTGCAGTTCCTTGTTTCTTCTCCAGATGTTTGAAGCAGCCAGCCTGATACAGCACAATCTGACCCAGTCTTTCAGTTAACCAGTCAGCACCATTAGTTGCACTTATTCTCGCGACTAGTGTGACATTTCAGTGGTATAGGGTCAAGGGAAATACAGCAATACTGTGTTATCATGCACAAAGTTTAATGATTTGCTGCTATTTCTGTCTTGGTTCTTGGTTTCTTAGTCCTCCAAAATATTCCAAATGGAATTTAAACTGGAGGTGTCTACCTGTATGTGTAAAATGTTAATATTTGCATGCACCTTAATGAGATGAGGGGAAATATCCCTTTAGCTTGAATGGTGAATTTGATGCAACATATAGGCATGCATTTGAGGAGTGCGTTTTGCTATTCTTTAATCTCAGCAGTAAATCTGGGCGGGTGTCATTAGGCACATTGGTCACTTTTTTTGGTCTACATGTTGGAGAGGGAATTTGCAAAAGCTCATGAAGATAGAATTCAACGTGTGGGATTTGGAACAGAGGGGGGATTATTGCAGCTTTTGTTCCCCCCTCTCAGCCCAGCTTCATGACAGTGCAGTGTTTTATCTTTGAGTGTTGTTGAAATGAATCTATAGATTCCCTACAAGGGGGGCAAGAGATATCGGGAGAGAGCAGGGAAAGTGGTGGGGAGGCCAAGACATAGCAATGTTACTACTGCAACTGAAGCAACATTGCTTTCAATGTTTTGAAACTATGAGCAACCAAACATTCAGTCACTCATCATCCTTTTAAGGATGGTAGACATAAATGCTGGAGAAACTCAGCGGGTGCAGCAGCATCTATGGAGCGAGGGGCCGAAACGTTGCCTATTTCCCTCGCTCCGCTGAGTTTCTCCAGCATTTTTGTCTACCTTCGATTTTCCAGCATCTGCAGTTCCTTCTTAAATCCTTCTTAAAACCAGGATTCTGCCTGGTTGAAACTAGTTCTTTATGCAATCTGATGCTTTTGAAACAACGTGTTGTTAGGAGAGTGGTTTTTACAAGGCACACAATGTGCAAATTTCACAACTGATAAAATAATGGAAAGCAGAATAAATTGCATTGGACCACTGGGATAACGTTACAACTACAATAAAGACGGATAATACCAAGTGTTAGTTGCCTGGCGAAAATAATCTTTAGTCAGAGGGTGGTGAACCTGTGGAATTCATTGCCACAGAAAGCTGTGGTCCTCTCTGTTATAGGCTATGTATCGGCTGCAAGTTTGGTATTTATAGAACTAGGACTGACAGTATTCTGCTACTCCCTGCAGAGATTATTTTTCATATATATATATCCTGGAATCTTGGACAATGCCAGGTTATTAAATCACCAGCTTCCACTTACTGTCAGAATAAAATGACAAATTCAGCTGCTTATGAATTAATAGTTGCAAAACTAGTAGGACAATTAGAAATTAGATATAGAAGCAATTGGTTAGCCAGACGGTGGTCAATCTGTGGAATTCCTTAACACAGAAGTCTGTGGAGGCCATGGATATTTTTAAGGCAGAGATAGATAGACAATAGACTATAGACAATAGGCAATAGGTGCAGGAGTAGGCCATTCGAGCCAGCACCGCCATTCAATGTGATCATGGCTGATCATCCACAATAAGTGCCCCAGATTCTTGATTAGTACGGATGTCAGGGATTATGGGGTGAAGGCAGGAGAATGGGGTTAGGAGGGAGAGATAGATCAGCCATGATTGAATGGTGGAGTAGACTTGATGGGCCGAATGGCCTAATTCTGCTCCTATCACTTATGAATCCGTCAACTACTGTGAATTTGGAATGCTCAATATTGGGAGTCAAATCCCAATAGTTTAAGGGAATGTTGGTATGGATGGCAGAGTGGAGTTAGTGCAGTTAAAGCTGCTTGGGAATGTGTAGACATTCAGACCAGTGCAGCCCATTTGGTCTGTCAGTGGTACAGGAATATCAGTAATATTATGTTTAACACTAAGCTTTTCTTTTTCTTAACAAGGCAGGAAGTATGATAGTCAAGCAATGTGTAATCAAAATAGGCACAGTTCCAATCTTACCACTTTGAATTTCTCCACACTGGGATTTAAACCAGTGAAGTAAAATTGTTCAAGTCGTTAAAGTGCCGATCACTGTCTCTAAATCTACTACAACTTTGTCGCGAGATTTTTTTTTCCCGTCTTATTATCTGCATTTTTTGGTTCTTTCTAGTTTCACCAAAAATCCCGTCTCGGGTGATTGGGGAGAATGACTGTGGGACTGCTCGGTTTGGAAGGGTAGTACGTGGTACTTTTGATATTTGGTGTTAGTTGAGATGGCATGGTAAATACTCTGCCATCATTTTGTTCCCCAGTTACCACTATTGTGACTTGCATTCTCTCTTCTGCTCCTGTAGTGGGCAGCCACCACCAGGTAGCTATCAGGGCTTGGATCTTTGATGGGCAGAGACTTGTTGGGGACAGGAGAGGTCTTGCCGTCCACCCTGGAGATCTGCAGCATCCGGCAGGGGTCGTGCTTCAGCAGGTAGCCTTCAAAGGTCTCCCAGCCCCCTCCTACACGCACCATCACGTGCTTGTTGTGCAGCATCTGCAACACAAGAGTAAGTAAGTAAGTTTATTGGCCAAGTATTCACATACAAGGAATTTGCCTTTGTGCTCCGCCCACAAGTAACAACATGACATACAGTGACAGTTACGAATGACTCAGAAAACACTAAACATTAATAATAATAAAACATTAATGACAAAACACCATTGATCAAGCATGTGAACCAACAAAATACCAGATCAAAGGGAGGCTACAGATTTTTGGCTGTTGAGTAGAGCAACTACTCGTGGATAAAAGCTGTTTTTATGTCTGGCTGTGGCAGCTTTGACAGTCCGGAGTCGCCTTCCAGAGGGAAGTGATTCAAAGACTTTGTGGCCAGGGTGAGAGGGGTCAGAGATGATCTTGCCCGCTCGCTTCCTGGCCCTTGCAGTGTACAGTTCGTCAATGGAGGGAAGGTTGCAGCCAATGACCTTCTCTGCTGATCGGATAGGCCGATGGAGCTAAGTGCTGGAGTAGCAGCGGGCAGGCAACATCTCTGGGAAAAAATGCATAGGTGATGTTTTGGGTTGGGACCTTTCTTCAGACTAGTAGGCTGGCTTCTTCAGAATGTCTTGTTGCAGTTTAGAGATACAGCGTGGAAACAGGCCCTTCGGCCCACTGAGTCTGCACTAACCAGTGATCAACTGTACACTAGTTCTATCCTTTTTGTTTATTATATGTTATCTACAAGTCTTGTGTTTAGAGGCCTTCTGAGCTGCTGGATGACTTTCATTGTTCCGTTGTCAGTACATATGACAATTAAACACTCTTGTAGATAGTTTAGTTTAGTTTAGAGATACAGCATGGAAGCAGGCTCTTCGTCCCATTGAGTCAGCGCTGACCACACACTACCTGTTCTACCTTACACACTCGAGACAAAGTCAATTAACCTACAAACCTGCACGTCTTTGGATTGTGGGAGGAAACCGCAGCAACGGGAGAAAACCCACGCGGTCACAGGGAGAACGTACAAACTCCCTACAGACAGCACCCGTAGTCACGATCGAACCCGGGTCTCCAGGACTATAAGGCAGCAACTCTACCGCTGCACCACTGAGTTTTGTAACTCAGTAATGAGATCGCGCCCTACACATTTTAAAACTGCTTGACATGGAAATGGAAAACGCTGTTTGTTTCTAACAGAGGGATAATATGAATAAAATATCAAGTATGAGTATTGACTTAAACCGCATATTTTCTCTTGAAGCAAGCCATGCACGTTCCTAATCCACAGGGACATGCTGTCATGGAAGCGGCATAATGTTGCACATTATTATGAAAATGAATAACCGTTACAGGCAAGAAATTAAAATTCATGTCTTCCCTCTGGTTCATCAACTTCACAAGCTGCCCATAAGATTATGGAGGCGACTTTAAAAATTTGTGAGACATGAACTAAAAATGTACTTGCGTTTTTTGCTCACAAAAGAGTTAATTTGTAAAGTATTAATTAATCTTACGATTCATTAATGTTTTAAAGTCTGTTTTGCAACACCAGATGTTTCTCATTCTGCTATGTTGCTAAGGCAAAACATCCAAGTGAAGCACTGTTTTATTCTCCGCATCCTTATAGCCACAAGCCCTGGAAGAGATGTACAGGGAGGAACTGCTGATGCTGGCTTCATTCAAAGATAGACACAAAAAGCTGGAGTAACTCAGAGGGTCAGGCAGCATCTTTCGGGTCGAGACCCTTCTTCAGACTCGACCCAAAACCTCACCCATTCCTTCTCTTCAGAGATGTTGCCCGTCCCGCTGAGTTACTCCAGCTTTTTGTGTCTAGCCTTGGAGGATATTCTCAATGATAGTGAGTCTTATACCTCAGGTTCCTTTTAATAAATCATTTATTTAAAGAACATTAAAACAAATTAGTTTATAATATTATTAACATTTTATATTATTAATAACCCACCAAACATGACAGTGCTTAAGAAGGAACTGCAGATGCTAGAAAAATGGAATGTAGACAAAAATGCTGGAGAAACTCAGCGGGTGAGGCAGCATCTATGGAGCGAAGGAATAGGTGACGTTTTGGCAAGGGTCTCGATCCGAAACATCACCTATTCCTTCGGCCCTTCCACGACCTTCAGCCAACGTTTCCACGCAGACCAGCAACCACTCTGTGCTCCAGCACTAGGGACAATTAACAATTTTTACTGAAGCCAATTAACCTGCAAACCTGCATGTGTATGGAGCATGGGATAAAACTCTAGCACCCAAAAGAAACTCACAGGGAGAACATACAAACTCCGTACAGACAGCACCCGCAGTCAGGATCGAACACGGGTCTCTGGTGCTGTAAAACAGCAACTCTACCACCGCCACCGTGCCACCACTGTCTAAGGAAAGGAAATTCTCTCTGGAATTCTCTGCCTCAGAGGGCGGTGGAGGCTGGTTCTGTGGATACTTTCAAGAGAGAGCTAGATAGGGCTCTTAAAGATAGTGGAGTCAGGGGATATGGGGAGGAAGCAGGAACGGAGTACTGATTAGGGATGATCAGCCGTGATCACATCAAAGGGCCAAATGCAACTATTGTCTATTGTCTAAGTGTTTCCTACTATCACATACATACAGAGAGAGGGAAAGGTACTAATTATCCTGCTGTGTTTCTGTGTTTTCTGTCTGGATAACTATTCATTCCTCCTGTTTCGAAATGATGAAATAATTATATCGGGCAGTGACAATTTTGCAATCAATGCAAAACTCCCCCAGTGTTCAGTAACTTCAGAGACACCCAACTGATGAGTGTCATTTCAAAAGTCAGACTGAATGAAAATATTGCCCGCAGCTAGCAATTATTTTGCCAAAAAAGATAATTCTCTAATGTTATACTCTACTACAGTCGGATAATATTTCAAAAGAATCCCTTCTGACAGAGGCAACATCTATTTTTCCCAGTTGCCAATCTGATGTTATGTAGCAATTATAAAGCACAAAAAGAAAATGTATTATTATAAAGCTGGTAGTGTTGCAATTAAAAATACCATGGAAATTGATAAGGTAGATAGAAATGCCGGAGAAACTCAGCGGGTGAGGCAGCATCTATGGAGAGAAGGAATAGGTGAAGTTTTGGGTCGAGACCCTTATTCAGACTGATGTGGGGGTGGGAAGAAAGGAAGAGGCGGAGACAGTGGACTGCGGGGGAGCAGGGAAGGGGAGGGGAAAGAGGGAGAAAGCAGGGACTACCTTAAATTGGAGAAGCCAATGTTCATACCGCTGGGGTGTAAACTGCCCAAGCAAAATATGAGGTGCTGCTCCTCCAATTTACAGTGGGACTCACTCTGGACTACCAGAAAAGATTCGGAAATGGAGAAGAGTTGAAGTGCTTCATACCGAGATCAGGGGTTATTGCGAAAGGTGTTGGGCGAAGCGATCGCCAAGCAAAATATGAGGTGCTATGCTGCCTCCAACAAACGGTGGGACTCACTCAGGCCATGGAGGAGGCCCAGGACAGAAAGGTCAGATTCGGAATGGGAGGGGGAGTTGAAGTGCTGGGCCACCGGGAGATCAGGTTGGTTATTGCGAACTGAGTGGAGGTGTTGGGCAAAGCGATCTCCAAGCCTACGCTTGGTCTCACCGATGTAGAGCAGCTGACTACCTAGAGCAGCGGATGCAATAGATGAGGTTGGAGGAGGTGCAGGTGAACCTCTGCCGCACCTGGAAAGACTGCTTGGGTCCTTGAATGCAGTCAAGGGGGGAGGTAAAGCGACAAGTGTAGCATTTCCTGCGGTTGCAAGGGAAAGTACCAGGGAAGGGGGTGGTTTGGGTGGGAAGGGACGAATTGACCAGGAAATTGATAAGATGCTTTTGATTATTTCTAAAAGCTACACACCAAGTCAAAAGCTGTAAATAAAACCACGAGACTGTGCCTAAGGCTGAGCTAAATATGTACAGACAACAAATAAAATACTGGGATAAAAAAAGTCTTGTTTGTTAGGAGCACCCTCCAGAGCAAGGGGGGAGGGGAGAACAAAGGGGGATCTGGTGCGGGGATACTTTGTAACCCTGTAAGTGCCCTTTATGTGGTGCCTATTTGCATACCTTGGGTATGCAAGCGTTTAAGAAGAAACTGCAGATGCTGGAAAATCAAAGGTGGACAAAAATGCTGGAGAAACTCAGCGGATGAAGCAACATCTATAGTGAAGGAACAGGCGACATTTCGGGTCGAGACCCTTCTTCAGAAGCGTCGCCTATTTCCTTCACTCCACAGATGCTGCCTCACCCGCTGAGTTTCTCTAGCATTTTTATCTACCTTGGGTATGCAAGCAAAGAGTTTCACTGTGACTTGTCACATGGAGAATAAAGTATTCGTTCATTCATCTCCAAATAGGCCACAGTCATGTATGCCTAGCTGCCTGACTGTCATATTGATTAGAGGGCACGGTAAATATTGAGTAGGATATTTAGATCTGGTGGATTATGGTGTGAATGTTGCTGGCTCCAGCTATCACCAGCATGACTTCAAGCGAACTTCATCTACATCGGTGAGACCAAGCGTAGGCTTGTTGATCGCTTCGCCCAACACCTTTGCTGAGTTCGCAATTGGAGGAGTTTTGAAAATTCAGCGGTGACCAGAAAGACGCTACGACGCTGGGCGACTGAGGAGACGACTCACGACACCCTGGCGACGTCGCGGGGTGAAGCCTGTATAGTCGTGAGTAGTCGCCCAAACTGTTGTACCTTGTTCTGGTCGCCGCTGGATTTTCAATAAGCTGACAATTTTAGGTTGACCTGCAACGATCTATGACGGGTGCCGGCAAATCGCCGAGAAAGTCGCGGAAGTGGGACAGGCCCATTAGCCTCTTGCACTCTAAGGAAGAGTCCTCGTCCTAAGACCCACTTCCCCAACGTTTCTACCCATATGTCAGGCTGCCAGGACCTGGCAACGTCCTCATAACTCTTCTCTGCACCCTTTCCAGCTCAACAACATCCTTTCTATAGCGGTATACAGTAGCAGTACTTGGTGGAGTAAGTGTGGAATGCAGCATAGACTTCCCATTGTAATTCAATAGCCCATGGCACCAGCAAGACATCAGGCAGATGAGATATCAGAGCACAAGGAAAAGGAGAGAAGGAAAGTGAGACAGCCCCTTGCTGCTCAAGCTATGTGTGAGGAATTTAACTGCCCATGAAGTCTATATCCCCCAACTCAGCACGAGTGCACTTTAAAGAACTGAATATACCATGTGGTATAACTTATGCTACACTATTGTACCTCCTGTTGCTATTAAGAGTCATATGTCTTTGGCCCACGCTTGGTGCAAATGCAGTTCATAAAATCAGTGCATTAGTTATTTGAAGAGGCTATGAAAATATGCAACAACTCTGATTTTTAGTTTACTTTTGGAGTGGCACAGTGGCACTTTTGGAGTGGCACAGTTGCTGCCTTACAGTGCCAGAGACCGGGCTTTGATCCTGACCGGGTGCTGTCTATGTGGAGTTTGTATCTTCCCCCTGTGACCTCGTTGGTTTTCTCCGGGTGCTTGAGTTTCCTCCCACCTTCAAAAGACTTGCAGGTTTGTTTCCTTAATTGGCTTCTGTAAATTGTCCATAGTGTGTTGGATCGACCTAGTGTAGGGGGTGATCACAGGTCAGTACGGACGCGGTGAGGTGACGGGCCCGTTTCCACGCTGTATCTCTAAAACTGAACGAAAACTAACACACTTGAATTTTGAGACTATGTAGCATGGAACTGAGATGGGAATAAGACCGTCTGAAGAAGGGTTTCGGCCCGAAATGTTGCCTATTTCCTTCGCTCCATAGATGCTGCTGCACCCGCTGAGTTTCTCCAGCTTTTTTGTGTAACCATAAGACCGAGAGGGATGTGCTGCTGGGTGCAAACCACTAGGGGCGCTGCACTGGCAGCAGCCTCTACCTACAGCCTGTATGTCATTTCTATATTTTTTATTATTTTTAGTTAGTCTAAAGTCTGTTTTAGGGAGAAACTTTTACTTTTCTATGTGGGGGAGGGGGGCAGGGTAAGGGGGAAACCGTTTCCCAGTCTCTTCCTGGCGGGGACGCGACTATTTCTCCGAGTCGCGTCCTCGCCCCCCCCAGCTCGCGGCCTACCAGCTGGATCGGAGCGGCCTTTCCTGCCGGGGACCGGGATCCGGACCAGGGCTGCTACAGCGGCAGCGCAGCGCTGGAGTCACCACGGAGCGGGCGATGCCTACCTGGGTCGCCGTTTGGACCTCCGGAGCGTTGGGCCGTTGCTCCAACATCGTGGAGTTCTGGTGCAGAGAGCTTCCAACGCGGGCGGCGCTGAACAACACTGAGGAGTCCTGGGGCGCATTGCAGAGGGCCTCCAGCAGCAGTCTCCACCCGGCGCGGCCTGCGGACTTTGGAAGCCGCTGACTACGGTGGGCCGACTCTGGTGTCCACGCTGCTGAGGACGTCCCGCAGCCCCGACGTCGGACTGGTATCATCCCGGCGAGTGGTCCTGGTCATCGGGCCGCCCGTAGCTGCAACTGCGGAGGGCTTGGGGAGACCCTGACCACGGGGAACAGTGGAGGAAGAAGACTGACTTTGGTGCCTTCCCACACAGTGGGAAACTTTGGTTCTGCTGTGTGGGGATGTTTTGTGTTGAATTCTATAGTGTGTTGAGTCCTGTTTATTTTTATTGTATGGCTGTATGGGAATTAATTTCACTGTGCCATCTGGCACACGTGACAATTAAATCTATCTTGTATCTTGCTGGCATTTGTGTTACCACTGTGTAATGTCTCTTTGGTCTGCCAAACCAGCGCTTCTTCTTGCACTTTGACTTGGACTGTGACCTGCTTTTTTTCTTTTTCTTCCTGTCCTTTGACGGAGCATTGGGACTGGTGGACCATCCTCGGCTCCAAACTTTCTTCTTTCCTTCTTTTTCGGTCCGCAGTCGCTCATTCTTCTTCTCCTTGCATGGAGAGTGTCTTGAGTCCCGCCATTTTTACTTCTGACACCATGTAATGGGTTTGGTATAACCCGGTTGTGACTAGCACAATAAAGAGTCGTCCGACACCGAGGACATCTTGTAAGAAGAGCTTTATTTCCCACTCCAAAACAGACACTTCCAGAAGGTCACTCATAATTAGTCACGAGGCCACTGGCAAACTTGCCAGCTTCTACTCCTGGCCTCAAGAGGGCACTGGCATTCACAATATAGATTATTTTATGTTATGGGCTAGCTCACCAGACATATCCTGTGAGGACATGAAATGTATTTCTGCGACGCTAGAATAAGTGTGTTTCTCGGCCCTGGAGAAGACAGCAGTCATAGCTGACTTCACAGCTTGGTTTGGGAACAGCTCCATCCAAGACAGCAAGAAATTGCAGAGAATTGTGGACACAGCCCAGAACTTTACATAAACCAACCTCCCTTCCATTGACTCCATTTATACCTCACTCTGCTTCAGCAAGGTCAGAAGCATAATCAAGGACAAGTCACACCCTGGCCCCTCCCTCTTCTGCCCTCACCAATCGGGCAAACGTTATAGAAGTGGGAAAACGCACACCTCCAGATTCAGGGACAGTTTCTCCCAGCTTGTCATGAGGAATAGTGAAAGGCTTGGATAGAGTGAATGTGGAGAGGATGTTTCCACTAGTGGGAGAGTCCAAGACTAGAGGTCATAGCCTCAGCATTAAAGGACATTGTTTTAGGAAGGTGAGGAGAAATTTCTTTAGTCAGAGGGCAGTGAATCTGTGGAATTCTTTGCTGCAGAAGGCCAAGTCAGTGGACAATTTAAGGCAGAGATAGATAGATCCTTGATTAGTATGGGTGTCAGAGATTATGGGGAGAAGGCAGCAGAATGGGGTTAGAAGGGAGAGATGGATCAGCCATGATTGAATGGTGGAGTAGACTTGATGTGCCGAATGGCCTTATTCTATTCCTTATGACCTTATGAGCAGTTATCAGGCGACCGAACCATTCTACCACAACTAGAGAGCAGTCCTGAACTATTATCTACCTCATCGGGGACCCTCGGACTATCTTTGATCATCCTTTACTGGCTTTGCCTTGCACTAAACGTTATTCCCTTATCATGTATCTGTACACTGCGAATGGCTCAATTGTGATCATGCATTGTCTTTTCGCTGGCTGGTTAGCACGCAGCAACCTCGGCACACGCGACAATAAACTAAACTAAACTGAACTGAGTTGCAATCACTCCCTGCCGGGGTCTTCCAGTGGTGCTCCTTACTGCTCTCCTGCCCCTTCTCTTTTCTGCCATACCAGCCTTTGCTAGGCACATACATAAGTCTGGAAACTCTCTAGGTAGCTAGGGACGGGCTGCAGTGAGGAGGGTGCCTTTAAAGTTTGATGACTTTTTCAGAGGGCTGCATGGTATATCGTTGCAGCCATGAGAAACTGTGTGGATGCTGGTTTTATTGCCAGCTTCTGGGTGCTAGCCACCACCTGTCTGAGTTCTCAATGTTTCACACATTTGTCACATATTTGCTGGATTTCACGAGGCGATTGCAGACTTTCAAAGTCACGCATGGTATGTACTGCGAAGATGTTGCTCCTGGTTTTCCCTTCCCACCAGCCTTTTGTGCATCTGTGTAGGAAGGAACGTCAGATGCGGGTTTGAATCGACGATAGACACAAAATGGAGTAACTCAGCGGGACAGGCAGCATCTCTGGAGAGAAGGAGTTTGTGACATTTTGGGTCAAGTCTGAAGAAGGGTCTGCCTTCTGCCCTGCAGGGTGCTCTTTAAGACTGAGACATTTTTCCTATGATTATAGTTATTACTAGACTAAGTGGGACCCGTTGGGTCCCAGCATCACACAGGAGGGCTGGTCACCAACGCAATATTCCACCTCTCCACCAATTCCAATACTGCTCGCCAGTGTCTGTTGCGCTAGTATGGGTGCTGCAGGCTGGTTTCCAGAGGGCTAGTATAGAAATTGTGGGCCGTATGGATGCTTGGGCAGGCATCCAACTGTTGCAATGATTTTAAAAGCCTAGCCAAGGCAAACAATTGGGCTGCAGCCACCCGACAACCAAAATTCATTTTGTGAACACAAACTTGTTAAAAAAGGGCTGCATCCACTTTACAGCCGCATCGAGGGGACACACCGCGGAGTAGATGTGCGTTCAGTGTTATTCGCAGCTCAGAGAGCTGTGACCTTCTCGCTTCCTGGTCTGGCAGAGACCGAGTGAGGCACGACACTTCCTGGTTTTATAGTCCCTCCCCCTGCCGCCAGCGGGGGCAGCAGAGAGAATGGGAAATTTTGTAAAAACATTAATATCTCTCTTATTTTTTATCGACGGAAGAAATCCTCCACACTCATACAGCGGAGGGGGGCTCTGAGCGAGGTGGCCAAAAATGATGGCCGTAGGTGGCAGCGTTCTCTCGGAAATCGCAGCACAGTCGGCCAAAAGCGGTCAAGATCAGAGATTTAGTAATATGTATAGATAGGTACCTGTACCTAGGCACATGTGACTATTAATAAAGTATCATTAAATCATTCAATTCTGATCAAAATATCTCTGTAAACCTTTGGCCCTATTTGCTATTTGAACATTTCTGCTCATAATAGCAGATTTCAAGCATAATGAAGGACGAATCTCCTCCCTGGTCTCCCCTCTCCCATTAGGCAAGAGGTACAGGAGCACCAGCTATCCATGTCCTGAGACACTCTTTGCATCATTCCTAGGTACATGTGACAGTAAAGTATAATTGAACGATTGAATCATTGAATCCTGATCAAAAGATCTCTGTAACCTGTGTAGATCTTCATGGGAATAATCAGGGTGAAGATCGCGTAAAATGCTCTTAAGGGTACATTATTACAACCTCACATTTTGTAGTTGGTCACCTGATTGGAGTGTTGGTGCCAAACACTGCACCAGTTAGAACATAGAATGTAACGTACAGCACAAAAACATGCCCTTCGGCCCACATTGTCTAGGCCAAAAATTATGCTAAAATCAACCCTTATGTACCTGCACATGACCCAGATCCCTCCCTTCCCTGCATATCTGTGTGTCTATCCAAGTCTCCTCAGTGCCGCTGTCATATCTGCCTCCTCCACCACCTACCTCAGCAATGCATTCCAGGCACTCACTACCTTCTGCGTATAAAACTTCCCAAATACATCTTTAAAGTTTGACAATAGACAATAGGTGCTGGAGCAGGCCATTCGGCCCTTCGAGCCATTCAATGTGATCATGGCTGATCATCCACAATCAGTACCCCGTCCCTGCCTTCTCCCCATATCCCCCGACTCCGCTATCTTTAAGAACACTATCTATCTCTCTCTTGAAAGTATCCAGAGAACTGGCTTCCACCGCCCTCCGAGGCAGAGAATTCCTCACAACTCTCTGTGAGAAAAAGTGGTTCCTCGTCTCTGTTCTAAATAGCTTACCCCTTATTCGTAAACTGTGGCCCCTGGTTCTGGACTCCCCCAACATCGGGAACATGTTTCCTGCCTCTAGCGTGTCCAAACCTTAATAATCTTATATGTTTCAATAAGATCCTCGCATCCTTCTAAACTCCAGAGTGTACAAGCCCAGCTGCTCCATTCTCTCAGCATATGACAGTCCCGCCATCGCGGGAATTAACCTTAAAGTTTGCTCCTCGCATCTTAAAGCGATGCCTTCCAGCATTTGACTTTTCCGTCAAAAGTTCTTATTGTCCAACCTACCTATGCCTCTCATCATTTTATATACTTCTGTCAGGTTTTGTGTATCGAATAAGAATTTTTCTTGCTCATGATTAACTGAACAGTAATGTCTAAAAAATGGGGTTCATCATATTTGATTCGGTAACCGATACACATGTTCCTGATGGTACAGATTAAATTGCACATTGTTCCAACGCAGAGATGCTAACGCAAATCATCTTATCAAGGTGGAACTTAACATGGTACGATTAGGTCATTTATATTGGCAGTGGTCTGCATTTAGTTCAAAATTTATTTTCTATTTCTATATTCAATTCAATTTTTTTTTTTTAAATGAATTGCATTTATCGAAGGTAGACACAAAATGCTGGAGTAACTCAGCGGGACAGGCAGCATCTCTGGAGAGAAGGAATGGGTGACCTTTCGGGTCGAGACCCTTCTTCAGACCCTTCATCTCGACCCATTCGCCCATTCCTTCTCTCCAGAGATGCTGCCTGTCCTGCTGAGTTACTCCAGCATTTTGTGTCTACCTTCGACTTAAACCAGCATCTGCAGTTCTTTCCTACACAATTGGCTTTATCTTTATCAATTAATGAAAATAGCACCATTCTCCAGGGTCATGAACTTTCCAGGATTAGTTTATTATACGAGAGATTGTGCAACCTTGATATAACTATGGTTCTTATCTAATGAGAGTAAATGGGTTTAAATTATATATACATAACTTTTGACTGATGATTGAATGGTTGAACTGTGCACTCTTTGGTCAACAGTGAAGGAGTAAGATGAACTCCTCCAACTTGGTCCATTTAATATACATTTAGAGTGGATAGAGTGGAGAATTTGGATCGGAAGTCAGAGGTGGGGCTGGGCAGACAGAGATTGAGAATTGCTTTTATTCATTATAAATCCTTTATAAAATCTATAAATCTTTGTTGTCGCCCTTTATTTGGTGACCCTTTGCATACCTTGGGCACGCAAAACAAATAATATCTCTGTGACTTGTCACATGCGACAATAAATTATTTATTCATTCATTATATTTGCCGAGGTGATAACAGCTTTGACAGAATAATCATTGGATTAGAAATGGCACTTTTACCCAGAGGTTAACTTTGGTGACAGAGAATTATAAACATGAATACACAATTGAGATGTTGGTGCTGACAGACCAACATCTTGCACTTCACTTGACACTGCACGTGCTGTAAACTGGAGCAACACTTGCTAAAGCAACACAGCAAGTCGAGGAGCATCTCTGGCTGGAAGAAGTTCTTAATGTTTCAGGTCAAAACATAAGGCTTCAACCCAAAACACCAGCAATGTCTTTCTCCCCCACAAATGCTACTTGAGTGGTTGAATTGCTCCAGCTCATAGGTTATAGGAGTAGAATTAGGCCATTTGGCCCATCAAGTCTACTCTACAGTATCTCTCCCTCTAAAACCCCATTCTCCTGCCTTCTCTCCATAACCTCCGACACCTGTATCAGATACTGGATTAGCAATTAGCAATTCAGCTAGTTGCTTGAGATTTATGTGCTGGCATGCTTCAGGAACTGTGAAAGTTTAACCCTGAATTCTAACTTGGACTCGCTGAAGTAATTGTTCTTAGCTTGAGCAGCGTGCAATCCAACTCCTTCCCATTTGTCTTTCAGTTTCCATTAGCAGAAATTGTGTTGGAGGCCAACTTGATATACCGCCAAATCAGTGCTACTGGTTCAGACTTGGAAGCACTCACTAAATAGTGGAACTGCAAACTTAATTAGTTCCATCAGTCCCCGACAGCTTTGAGGATCAACCCCCTGCACGCTAAGATGTATGACATGCGGTAGGCCATAGCTGTGGTCACAACTGTAGATTCCAGGAGCAGCAACCATCCTCCAATCTCTGCCTATCTTTCATTCACACACTCCCTCTCTCTCCATCACTATTCTCTTCACCACACCTTCTCCTTTGTTAGTAGGCTAGTAAATTTGCAGATTATATGGAAATTGGTGCAGAGTGGACAGTGGAGTATCTATTACCTTGCTTGCTTATCCAACTTGGAGTACCCCAACGGCCTTCCAAGTAAGCCCCTAAACTTTGCCTCCTTCTGATTAACATTTTCTAAACCCTACCTTGCCCCAAGTCCTGACATTGTCCTCCCTCTGTTCCAGTAATGTACCCCAATTTATGAAGACTTAGAGTCATGCAGCGTGGAAACAGGCCCTATAATCCCACTCGCTACTTGAATATTTCTACTTACAATAGCAAATTCCCAGCATAATCACAGACGAGTCTCACCCTGGTCACTCCCTCCCCCATCAGGCAAGAGGTATAGGAGCATCACCTATCCATGTTCTCCAGAGATTCCGCTGTTACTCCAGAACTTTGACTCCTTTATTGTATCAACCATTATTTACAGTTTGTATCCCCGCCCCGATGTCCACCTGTTGCTATAAACGAGCAACTGGAGTTCTTTGTTTCTACATCTCAGCTTCTGAAGATGTGAACTTCACCTCCTTAAGGACAACACCAGTGAATGCATTGGAATTTAATTGCTTCACTCACACAGAATCCCAACATAAAATAAGTCCCCAAATGAAAGTCCTATAAATGTCAACATAATTGCAACCGGAGTGTGCCAACCACGTTTCAAGAAGGTGGTACAGCAACATGCATTCAAAAGGGCAGCAAATAAAATAAACTCGAGAATATGTATTTAAAAGAGAGGAAAAAAATATATATATATATCTATATATATAGTAGAAACAAAAGTAGAAAAACATATGGCACCTCAAAGTTCTGACGTGCTTGAACCAGTTTTCAGCACCTTGTGAGTGTATGAATGGTCAACAATATACAGAATATTGCAACTGATAAAAGTCATCTAATTGCAGACACAGAATCAAAGCAGTATGTCCTTCGCAATTGGGAAGGAATTTGATAGGAATTTGAGAAATTCATACTGAGATAATGTTCTTATATGTTGATCTAAGTCCCCCCCCTCCCCCCCCCTCCCCCTAAAATGGGCAGAGTGCTTTTGTTTGAGATCATTGCAATTTTTGGCAGCTACATTTTTTTTTTCAAAAGAACAATGAAACGTTATTTGTCCAGGGTTCCATATTCGAGTCTATAACAAGAAAAACAGTTTCAGCAAAGCTATGCTATATCAGAGTGAATGTTACATACATTAACTTTTGATGGTTTTACCATTCCTTGAAGCACCCCTGATGGTTTGTGCTCTGCTGACTCATCATGAATCATGTCTGTTATTCCAGACACAAAAAGATTCTGGAAATCAAGGTTAAATTATGTTGCTATCTAACTGAACAAATTGAAAATACTCCGGTCCTCTCTATTAAAGGTTATGCATCGGCTGCAATAGCATAGCTAGGTATTTATATAACCAGGATTGACAGTATTCTGCTACTCCCTGCAGAGATTATTTTTCATATATAGATATATATACATCCTGGAATCTTGGACAATGCCAGGTTATTAAATCACCAGCTTCCACTTACTGTCAGAATAAAATGACAAATTCAGCTGCTTATGGATTAATAGTTGCAAAACTAAAAGAACAATTAGAAATTAGATATAGAAGCAATTCTTTAGTCAGAGGGTGGTCAACTGTGGAATTCACTGCCGCAGAAGGCTGTGGAGGCTGTCAATAGGTTTATTTAAGGCAGAGATTGATAGATTCTTGATTAGTAGGGATGTCATGGGTTACAAAGGACAAAGGACATTTATTGTCACATACACCAATTGGTGTAGTGAAATTTGAGTTGCCATTTGCAGCACAGCAATAAAAATAAAACACAACATTAAAGAAGAATTTAACATTAAACATAAAAACATCCCCCCACAATGGTTCCCACTGTGAGGGAAGGCAGCAAAGTCCAGTCCTCTTCCTCTTGTTCACCTCGTGGTCGGGGCCCATTTGAGGCCTCCACAGTCGCCGCAACGGCGGTCCGATGTTTCAGGTCCTCTCGCTGGATGATGGAGCTCTGACATCGGGAGAATACTCTTCAGCGGCTTGGAGTGTCTGGAACGGCCACTTGCTGCCAGAGATGCGGCTCCCGAAGTCCACAGGTCGCGCTGGTCGGGGCTCCAACACTGGCGATCTCGGCGAAAGATCCCAGGCTCCGCGGTGTTTAAACTCAGCGCCGCCCGCAGCTGGACGGTACACAGACCTCACAGCTCCGCGATGTTGGAGTCGGCGGTCTCAGCACTCCGGAGCTTACCACACGGCGGCCCTCGGTAAGGCATCGCCCACTCCGCGATGGTGCGTCAGAGCTGAGCCGCCGCCAAAGCTGAAGATTCAAGCCGGTCCTGGCAGGAAACGCCGCACCAGTCCAGGTGGAGGGGGCGAAGATGAAGCTCGGAGGAAGGTCGCATCTCCGACCAGGTAGGGGACTGAAAAAAAACAGTTCCCCCCCCCCCCCCCCCCCCCCCCCCCCCCCCACAAAAAGACTAGACCTCCAAAACAAAACTTTTTAACATACTAAAAAAATGTTTTAAAGGGTGGAAGGACGAACAGCTGCAGGCTGGGCTGCCGTACTCGACGATGCCCCCACTCGCTGGTTATGGGGAGAAGGCAGGAGAATGGGGTTAGGAGGGAGAGGTAGATCAGCTACGATTGAATGGCGGAGTAGACTTGATGAGCCGAATGGCCTAATTCTGTTCCTTTATGAACAACTAAGCCATGCACGATAAACTTTAGATAAACCACCAGTTGCCTAATGAACAGGCGGCAGCTTTTGGTGGCAGTAGGGGAGAGCGCGCGCAACATGAAGGCGGCGTGAGTATCGGGCCCATCCCCGGCGCACTGCGTGTGGGGCCAGGGCCTCTGTGGCTCCCCGGCCTGGGAATTCCTCCTGGTTTAAACCCCCCCCCCCCCCAAAGCCACGTCTCATCCCTCCCGGCCTTGGGCTAAACTTCACCCCCCTCACTCAGTTACAGCAGTTTTGTGCAGTTCTAGCCTCCCCCATTACAGGAAGGATGTGGAGGCTTTGGAGAGGCTGCAGAAGAGATTTAGCAGAATGCTGCCTGAATTAGAAGGCAAGGTCGGACACACTTGGATTGTTTTCTCTGGAACACCAGTGGTTAAGGGAGAAGTATATAAAATGATGAGGCACTTGGATAGGGTAGGCAGACAGAACCATTCGCCCAGGGTGAAAATGTCAAGGACAAAAGGGAAGTGCTTTTAGTTGAGAGGGGCAATAATAATAATAATAATAATAATCTTATTTATATAGCACATTTTCAGTCAACTTGCATTGACCCCAAAGTGCTTCACATAATTACATTACATTACACACAGGCAAAGGTGGGTGAAGTGTCTTGCCCCAAGGACACAACGACAGTATGCACTCCAAGCGGGATTCGAACCGGCTACCTTCCGGTCGCTGGTCAAACACTTAGCCCATTGTGCCATCTGTCGTCCCGTTTAAAGGAGATTGAAAGGAGATTTTTACACAGAGGGTGGTGGGTGCCTGGAACGTGCTGCCAGGAGTGGTAGTGAAGGCATATACGATAGTGGAATTTAAGAGGCTTTTAGATAGGCACATGTATATGCAGGGAGGGGATGGAGGCATATGGATTGTGCGGGCAGAGGAGATTAGTTTAACATGGCATCATGTTTGGCACGGACATTGTGGGCTGAAGGGCCTGTTTCAATACCGTACAGTTCTGCGACTAATCACCAAGGTTTTCCAACACAACACTGGAGTTTGGTTGGATAAAGTGGTAAGGTGAAGCATGCCTTGAATCTGGAGTTCACATTTCATGTTAAAAGGACATGCTTTGTGGCACAGATCTCCCATCGGGTGACCTGCAAGATATTGGGAAATTTTGAAGGCAAGTCCCCGTGGGTGATTTTGAGCGCGATTCAAGTGACTATGAAGCTAAAACAGCGTCTGGGCAGTTCCCAACCAGTGCTGTCTAAAGAGACAACAGCCTTCTTTCATTACTGTTACAAAGCATGGGAAGGCAGAACACAAGAACAAAGGAAACAGAAGTAAGATTAAACCATTGAGCCAGTAACTTTGTGCTTCCCCACAGTCACATATCTTTCAAAGACTTTTTCAGCAATGGTCTATTTTTTTTTGTTGCTTTATACAGATTGAACGATTAGAACTAAGTACCAGTTTGTAAAATGGCAGCATTAACACGACTATATCATCCATTCCCATGCATTGCATTGTTAAAACATCATTCTTATTTGGATCACGGAACAGCTCATTTATTTCCACTTGTGGACACGATGGTAAGATGGATCGTCAGATCAGTACCGGAAGAGCTCAAGATTTAAATGTAAATGAAGGGGGACTCAGTGCCGGGCGGGTGCGGGTGGGTGAGCACCTGCGGCACTAGCCAGATGGGACTCTTTGGTAAACTTTTATAACTTTGGCGGCGGAGCCAGACGTGGCGATTCTTATGTACTGCCTCAGTGAGGTATGCTGTATGATTCTACAGTCACAGAGTCATACAATGTGGAGTCAAACATTCGGCCCAACTTGTCCATACCGGCCAACATGTCCCAGGAACACTTGGCCCACCTGTTGCATTTGGCCCATGTCCCGTCCAATCCCGTCCATGCCATGTATCTGTCTAACTGTTTCTGAAAAGTTGGGACAGTCCCTACCTCTTAGAAACATAGAAACATAGAAATTAGGTGCAGGAGTAGGCCATTCAGCCCTTCGAGCCTGCACCGCCATTCAATATGATCATGGCTGATCATCCAACTCAGTATCCCGTACCTGCCTTCTCTCCATACCCCCTGATCCCCTTAGCCACAAGGGCCACATCTAACTCCCTCTTAAATATAGCCAATGAAACTGGCCTCAACTACCCTCTGTGGCAGAGAGTTCCAGAGATTCACCACTCTCTGCGTGAAAAAAGTTCTTCTCATCTCGGTTTTAAAGGATTTCCCCTTTATCCTTAAGCTGTGAACCCTTGTCCCCTCTTCTGGCAGCTCGTTCCATACACCCACCATCTTTGTGTGAAATAGTTACCCCTTAGATTCCTAGTAAATCTTTTCCTCTGCACCTTAAACCTATGTCCCCTGGTTCTCGATTCACCTACTCTGGGCAAGAGACTCTGAGCATCTAAAGGTTTTGCAAAAGTGAATCTAAAGGTTTACCCGAATGAAGAGAATCTTTTCTCCAACACGATACCGTCCCTGAGAAAGTCGCTCGACATAAAACTTCTGTGGACATTTGCAAGGAGGATCTTCTGAAATATGTTTCACCTGAAATGACATTAACCATATGAAAAATCATATCCCAGATTAGGAATATTTATACATGACAATTATTTCATACACTGTGAATGGTTCGATTGTAATCACGTATTGTCTTTCTGCTGACTTGATGGCACGCAACAAAAGCTTTTCACTGTATCTCGGTGCACGTGACAATAAACGAAACTAAATTTTAAAAACTAAACTAAACTAAATAGAGTCCTGGAGTCATAGTGCGTGAAAACAGATCCTTCGGCCCAACTTGCCCACACCGAACAACATGTCCCATCTACTCTAGTCCCACCTGCCTGTAATTGGCCCATATCCGTGTAACCTGTCCTACCCATGTACCAGTCTTACTGTTTCGTTAAATGTTGCAATAGTCCCAGCCTTATTTACCACCTCCGGCAGCTTGTTCCATACATCCACCACCCTTTGTGTGAAAACATTACTCCTCAGGTTCCTATTAAATCTTTCCCCCTCTCACCTTAAACCTATCTCCTCTGGTTCTGAAGAAGGGTTTCGGCCCGAAACGTTGCCTATTTCCTTTGCTCCATAAATGCTGCTGCACCCGCTGATCTCCTCTGGTTCTCGATTCCCCTGCTCTGGACAAGAGACACAACCGATTGCTCTCATGAATTTGTCCATGGGATGAGTGCAGCTTCAGTAACTCTATGGAAACTCAACATCACACAGGATATTGCAGCCCGTATAACAGGCATATCATTCCTTCACTCCGCACCACCCGTACGTTGCACCACAGCAACTAACCAACACTCCTCAGAGATGTGTAGGAAGGAACTGCACATGCTGGTTTATACCGAAGGTAGACACAAAGTGCTGGAGTAACTCAGCGGATGAGGCAGCATCAGGAGAAAATAGATGGGTGATGTTTCGGGTCGGGACCATTCTTCAGACTGGACTGAGGGGAGAGATTGCTCCGATAGCACCTGTGAGGATTGTGATTGTTGGCTTTGAATACCATGCTCATCAATCACCCAGATCAGGAAGAATGCCTCTCAAAGATGAGACCAATGACAGATCAATGGAGAAGATCTAACTTGTTACTTTGAGAGCAGGTTTTGATCTGTTTTACTTACAGCATCATCGAGCAGCTTCCCTGCACTCTTCTTCCCAGGGGATTTAGTCGGAGATGGAGAGGGGGGTGGTGTAGAATGCGACTCTTCCTGTTCAATTTCTTTTTCTAATTTGACCAGTCCTGAAGGTTCGACTCCAAACCTGGATGGCAAATGAAAGCAGTTCATGTCATACAGTATGTTGTTAGTAAATATGTTGATCAATGAATTGAGATACATACATTTAAGATTCCACTTTCAAGAAAGGTAGTTCGAGAAGATGGGTCCTGACCCAAAACATCACCTATCGTAAGGTCATAAAGTCGTAAGTGATAGGAGTAGAATTAGGCCATTCGGCCAATCAGGTCTACTCCGCCATTCAATCATGGTTGATTTATCTCTCCCTCCTAACCCCGTTCCCCTGCCTTCTCCCCATCTCTGACGCCCGTACTCATCAAGAATCTGTGTTCTCCAGAGATTCTGCCTGACCCCATTGAGTTACTCCAGCACTCTGTGTCCTTTTGTAGCTCAACCTTTATTTGATTGTATGGACTGGTATGGTGTTTGTGCTGAAGCGTATGATTTTAATTTAATTGGTTCTATTCATATGCAACGATTGCCAAAATTCACATTAACTTTGAAACCTCAGTGATACTGATATGATATACATTCCACGGGGATGGAAGCAATTATACAAAAATGTGCAAGCTGGAGAATAAAATGGTTCACAGATTTTAAACCTCATTGTCAAATTAATGATGGCCGCATCATAGACATTTCAACTGAAGGGTTAAAATGTTTTTTCAAGCTCAAGATGAAAACGGGACTACATTATGTTCAACAATGTTGCAGTGGCAACATTATTCCATAGCATAGAGAAAAAATATCATCTGTTTGCTTTTGATAATAAACTGTATGAGCAATTGTAGGGTTACCTCACGTCAAGATGTTCTTTAGTTCAAGGTGGACATAAATGCTGGAGAAACTCAGCGGGCGAGGCAGCATCTATGGAGCGAAGGAAATAGGCGACGTTTCGGGTTGAGACCCTTCTGCAGACTGATGTGGGGATGGGGCAGGAAGAAGAAAGGAAGAGGCGGAGACAGTGGGCTGTGGGAGAGCTGGGAAGGGGAGGGGAAAGAGGGAGAAAGCAAGGACTACCTGAAATTGGAGGTCAATGTTCATACTGCTGAGGTGTAAAATACCCAAGCGAAATATGAGGCGCTGCTCCTCCAATTTACGGTGCTCCTCTGGCCATGGAGGAGGCCCAGGACAGAAAGGTCGGATTCAGAATGGAGGGGGAGTTGAAGTGCTGAGCCACCGGGAGATCAGGTTGGTTATTGCGAACTGAGCGGACGTGTTGGGCGAAGCGATCGACAAGCCTACGCTTGGTCTCACCGATGTAGAGCAGCTGACACCTAGAGCAGCGGATGCAATAGATGAGGGTGGAGGAGGTGCAGGTGAACCTCTGCCGCACCTGGAAAAACTGCTTGGGTCCTTGGATGGAGTTAAGGGGGGAGGTAGAGCAACAAGTGTAGCATTTCCTGCAGTTGTAAGGGAAAGTACTAGGAGAGAGGGTGGGAAGGGTGGGAAGGGACGAATTGACCAGGGAGTTATGGAGGGAGCGGTCTCTGCGGAAAGCCGAAAGGGGAGGAGATGGGAAGATGTGGCCAGTGGTGGGATCCCGTTGGATGTGGCGAAAATGTCAGAGGATTATCTGTTGTATGTGACGGCTGGTAGGGTGGAAGTTGAGGACAAGGGGGACTCTGCCCTAGTGACGAGTGGGATGGATAGGGAGTGAGAGCAGAGTTACGGGGTATAGAAGAGACTCTGGTGAGAGCCACATCTATAGTAGAAGTGGGGAACCCCCGGTACCTAAAGAATGCGGACATCTCCAATACCCTGGTTTGGAACACCTCTTCCTGGGAGCAGATGCGGCGTAGACGGAGGAATTGGGAGTAGGGGATGGAGTTTTTACAGGAAGCAGGGTGGAAAGAAGTGTAATCCAGATAGCCATCGGAGTCAGTGGGTTTATAGTAGATGTCGGTCAGTAGTCTGTCACCTGCGATGAAGATAGTGAGGTCTAGAATCAGTAGGGAGATGTCGGAAATGGACCAGGTGTATTTGAGTGTTTGTTTAGTTTAGTTTTGAGATACAGCATGGAAACAGGCTCTTCAGCCTACCGAGTCCACGCTGACCAGCGATCCCTGTACACTAACACTATTCTACACACACTAGGGGACAATTTACAATGAAACCAAGCCAATTAACCTGCACTTCTTTAGAGTGTGGGAGGAAAGCGGAGCACCCGGATGGAAACCCACGCAGGTCACGGGGAGAACGTACAAACTCCGTACTGACAGCACCCGTGTTCAGGATTGAACCCGGGTCTCTGGCGCTGTAAAGGCTGCAACTCTACCTCTACGCCACCGTTTCTTTGAAAGCTCCGGCCAAACACAGGGGTTCGTGCTTAATAAATCTCTTTCGAAACCAGCAGCATTTTAGGTTTATTAAGGCCACTGAGAAAGGGTAACAAATATAGCTCCACATAGTCAATGGACAGTGGGGCCATGATAGATCTTGAGACTGGGAGCTGAAGTGACATGAAGAAGGGGTGCTGATGAGGCTCCTGATTCCAGTTTATTCTTTGTGCTATGGTACCATTTTTACGACACCCTCCAGCAATCCCTTTAAGAACTGGTGGTTAAGTAGCTTAAGGAACACTGTTTCCTGCTTGGTGCCTGAAATCAAGGCACACAGCCAATGAACTCCCTGACCAATCTGCTTTTGTTCAGCTTTGAAAATGATGGGAGAAACACCTGCCAGTTCCTTTGAAATGCCACTGGAAGAGTCTACGTATTAACTCTGCTGGATAAAGAAATGTCATAAATATCGCAACTTCCAACCAACATAACTGCACTGTCAGAAGCCGTTGCATAATTATGCAAATTGTTTGTTGCACTTATTAATACAGAATTACACTGCATCTCCTAATTATCACTTCCCCAGTCCAAACAACTGATTATACAGCCATTACTGAAGTGAAGTTTAACATATGTCTGGTGCCTCTCTCCATTATTGAATGCTAACCAAAATGGCTTTGACATATGGCATTGATTCAAGCATTTCAATCTGCTTCTCACTGCAGCTGAAGTACAGAGTGGATATCTTCTTTCTACCCATTAAAACAGCAGCCTGACAATGGCACAGCACGGCCATACATCTAGATCTACAATTTAGTCATGGAGATGTACAGCCAACCTTTTTAAGAAAGAAAAAAAAAATTCAATCGATTGGCAGACGACCTTCCATTTTGAGACGACGTGTTTATGATCACTCATTCTATACGCATTATGAAGAACAAATTGAAGGAATCACAAAGTGCGTAGGAAGGAATTGCAGATGTTGGTTTACACCGAAGATAGACACAAAATGCTGGAGTAACTCAGCAGGTCAGGCAGCATCTCTGGAGAAAAAGAGTAGGTAATGTTTCGGGTCGAGACCCTTCTTCAGACTGAGATGAGCCTGAACTTTGAAGAGGGTCTCGGCCCGAAAAGTCACCTATTCCTTTTCTCCAGAAATGCTGCTTAACCCGCTAAGTCACTCCAGCATTTTGTGTCTATCTCCGGAATCACAAAGTGCTGGAGTAATTCAGCGGGTCAGGCAACATCTCTGGGGAACATGGATAGGTGACTTCATCAGTGATTATCTGAACATCTTCAGACTAAAGGGCCCCGACTCAAAACTTCATATAACTGTTTGTCTTTTAGCTTGGGTAGGAAATCAAGAAGCAGAGGACATAGGGTTAAGGTGAGAGGGGCAAGATTTAATAGGAACCTGAATCGCAAATTTATTGCTCAGTGTGTGGGTGGGTGTATGGAGCGAACTGCCAGAGGATGCAGTTGAGGCCGGTACTTTATGAGCATTTAATAGACACTTGGACAGGAACATGGATAGGAAAGGTTTACCAAGCATATGGTACTACCTTAGATGGGGCATCTTGGTCAGCATGGATGGGCTGGGTTGAAGAGCCCATTTCTGTGATGGATGACTGTATAATTACAAATTGAATTTACATGCAATAGTCTTATGTCTTAGTGTTGTGCATTGTTTCATTCCACTATATTATCAGGTTGGGCTGCTGAGCCAGTTTCCATGCTGTGTGACACTATGACCACATACTTCAGTTTAGTTTAGAGATACAGAGCGGCAAACAGGCCCTTCGGCCCACCGAGTCCGTGCTGACCAGCGATTCCCGTACACTAACATTATCCTACACACACTAGGGAGAACTTCCAATTTTACCAAAGCCGATTTACGTACAAACCTGTTTGTCTTTGTAGTTTGGGAGGAAACCGGAGCACCCAGAGAAAACTCACGCAGGTCACGGAGAGAACGTGCAAACTCCAAACAGACTACACCCGGGGTCTGGATCAAACCTGGATCCCTGGCGCTGCTCTACTGCTGTGCCACCGTGATGCCTTATCTGCATTAAAATCCATGATCATAGTTTTATCCAACGACTTAACTTGTCGATAAACGCTAGCTTTTTTAATGTAACTATTTACACTGTTTACTGCGCCATTTTTCTTTGAGTCATCTTCAAACTTCAATACATTGCACTCGACCCTGTTATACGTCATTAATAAATGTAGTGAATAATCAGAGAAACATAGAAACATAGAAACTAGGTGCAGGAGTAGGCCATTCGGCCCTTCGAGCTTGCACCGCCATTCAATGTGATCATGGCTGATCATCCAACTCAGTATCCCATCCCATCTAAGGTATGCCTTCTCTCCATACCCCCTGATCCCTTTAGCCACAAGGGCCACATCTAACTCCCTCTTAAATATAGCCTTATCAATATATCAATCCTTACAAAACAACATGGTTCATTTCCAAGTTGATTATAAAGACATTTTGCCCTGTGTAGTCTTCATGAGCAACCAATCTAACCAGGTTAATGATACTCCATCAACTGCATAAACCTTAGTGATAAGGCACGATAAAATGTGGAACCTGTCAAACTATTTCCCTGCCAAATTTCCATTTCCCCCAAAGTCCGGTTGTACTTGTTAAACATCCTTCTTAAATGTCTTTATTGTGAACGAACAGCAGTGTAGACCTTGTATTATCTTGATTTATGTCGAACAAAAAAAAGTAGTTTGTTTATTTTACTGAAGTTGTATTTTAACTTCACTTCACATGTCACTGCAGAGTTCTTCTTGGCAGCAAAGTTAAAATAACACCTCACAATTTACACTGCATTTTGAATATCTTTACATCATGAAGTTTGAAGTTTGTCAAGAAAATAAAAACACTTCTCTCAGCAGAGGCCAAGTTGCGGTTTTAAACCTGAGCAGAGTTTTTATTTTTCTTTAAAAACGTCATACTTATGATATGAAAATATTCAAAATCCAATGTAATTTGGCCACAAGAAGGCTTTGTTGTAATGAATCAATTCTCCAGTGCCAGTCTCAGAGCAGCAGCACAATTTAACCAGAACCCAAGCTATTGTTCCTTTAGTGAGGCTGAAATGCTGAATTGTTAGTTTTTCTTCATTTCTTTTTGGTAGAATAATACAATACAATGCTACAAATGATAACTAATCTGGTTATCAATCTTCCTTCAGACATCCACAGAATGAAAAGATAGCAGAGAAGGGATCAAATCCCAAAATGTGATTAGAAAATATAATGGATGTATTTGTACATTAGTCAATTCTATATTTAGTGTCATATAGAGTCATAGATTGATACAGTGTGGAAACAGACCCTTTGACCCAACTTGCCCACATGGGCAACATGTCCCAGTTACTCTCATCCCACCTGCCCATGTTTGGCCCATATCCCGGCAAATCTGTTCCATACACCCACCACACTTTGTGAAACAGTGACTGACCAGTCAGATTCATATTAAATCTTTTCCCTTTCACCTCAAACCTATGTCTGGTTCTCGATTCATCTACTCTGGGCAAGAGATTCTGCCCAATCTATTTCTCTCTTGATTTTATACACCTCAATAAGATTTCAGCCATCCTTCCCTGAATAAAATACAATCAACCCAAGTTTACTCTAAGCCAGGAACTATCTGAAGCACAGGATGTGTGACTTTAAACTTCCAGAGGTTGAATGCAAGCAGATGTTTGGTGTTCTTTGACTTATGAAAGTGAATATAAGCAGGGGATTAGATTTTCAATCAACTTATCTGCGATGGGAAAGCTGTACAAACAGGAAAGGAAAAGACAGAGCACCACAAAGCGACCCAAGGATACATCACGTTTGGTTTCAAGCTGGAAAAGTAATGCTTTTTAAATTAGTATAAGCTGGAGATGTGTTAAAATTCACAGAATGTAAAAGGCAAGTTTGCGAGATTCCTGTCAGGGCCAGTGATTCACATCAAAGGTATGCACAGTAACAGCTAGAAAATAAAAGAAACAGTTTGGTTTGGCTCATCATTAATGGTAGCTAGGGTGAAAAGTAAATAGGGATAAAACAATAACTAGTTTAAATCAGATTCGTCCAAATGCATTTCATTCCTGCATAAATGAAATTGGAGCTGCTTTCCTCAGCGACTAGCTCATGTGGCCCGTTTAATGAAACGCCAGCCAGCATCGCCATGATTGCTTAAACTGGATATATTCCTTTCCTGTGTGTCTGGGGAAGCTGACATGCTGTAAATCTTGTTATTCTCCCTGGACCTCTCCCTATACCTGGCTTCACACTCAGTTATTGCACCAAACAGTCTGCTTCTGTGCAAGAGCCTGCGGAGCATCACTTTATTAATGCTTTAATTAACGCGACAACTTTTAATTGCCTCTTGTGCAGAAAACAAATAATTGGTGTCAATAAAAGATGGAGGTACATCTTCCGATTTTGCGATAAGCATTGTTTAATTTAGTTTAGTTTAGTTTAGTTTAGAAAAGCAGAGCCCCTCCGCCCACCTAGTCAGCACCGACCAGCGATCCCCGCACATTAACACGACCCTACACACACTGGGGATAATTTGACATTTGTACCAAGTCAATTAACTAACAAACCTACAAGTCTTTGGTGTATGGGAGGAAACTGACGATCAGGGAGAAAACCCATGCAGGTCACGAGGAGAACGTACAAGCCCCGTACAGACAAGCCTCCATAATCAGGAACGTGCTTTCTGGCGATGTAAGGCAGCAGCTCTACCGCTGCGCCACCGTACTGCCCACATAAGAATGTGCCATTGAATGAGAAGGTTGAAAGTGAGGGGAGGGGGCAAGAATTAATGGGAACCTGTTTTTTTGTTTTAAACAAAGTGTGGTAGGTAAATGGAATGAGCTACTGGAGGAGATAATTGAGGCAGGCACAATCACAACATCTCAGAAACATTTAGACAGGTATATGGATAGGATAGGCTTGGAGGGATATGGTCCAAACACACGCAGGCAGGGCTATCTATCTACTGAATGGCCATTATAAGAAAGGAATTAAACAATTTGTTTTCCCTTAAGGCTCAAATCTTTTACGCTATCTTTCTCAAATGCCAAGGGGTGTCATCCCGAAAACATTGCCTATTTCCTTCGCTCCATAGATGCTGCTGCACCCGCTGAGTTTCTGAGTTTCTCTCCAGCACTTTTGTCTACCTTCGATTTTCCAGCATCTGCAGTTCCTTCTTAAACACTTTCTCAAAGGCCAGTAGAAACAATATCGACTTTAGGAGCAAATTCTTGATAAATAAGGGAGGGGATGTGTTAAAAGTTAACTGAGGTTATGCATGAAAGATTTTAAAAGGGAGCTGAGGGAGTAACACTTTGACGCTGAGGGTGGAGTGTACATGGAATGTACAATTATGGCATTTTAAAGATACTTGGACAGGTACATTGACGGGAAAGCTTTGGAGAGATGTGGGTTGAATGGGACTAGCTTGGCTGAGCAACTTGGTCACATGGATGAATTGTGCTGATATACCCATTTCTGCGCTGTACGGCTCTATACATTCCATTTTCGGATTGTCATCGTTGAAATAGAGTCTCATTTTCTAGCTGTCACTACTGGCATTCTCATGGTGAGCAGTTTTGATGATGGTGATGCTAAGCTGGTAGCTTATTGTTCCCTTTTTGACCTCTGTTGTTCAAGCTCCCACAGATCCTCATTTGCAAGTTTGTTTAAGAAAAAACAGCAGGTGCTGGAAAAATCGATGGTAGATAAAAATTCTGGAGAAACTCAGCGGGTGAGGCAGCATCTCTGGAGCGAAGGAATAGGTGACGTTTCGGGTCAAGACCCTTCCTCAGTCTTCATTTACAAGTTCTTCACCTGGAGCGGCACAGTGGCGCAGTGGTGGAATTGCTGCCTTACAGCGGCAGAGACCCAGTTTCGATCCTGACTACGGGTGCTGTCTGTACGGAGTTTGTACATTCTCCCCGTGACCTGCGTGGGTTTTCTCCGGGTGCTCAGTTTCCTCCCACACTCCAAAGACCTACAGGTTTGTGGGTTTGCAAATGTCTCCTCTAGTTTTTTGACTGGTTATTGACATCAGACAAAAGCAACAAAGAACACCTTGCATCCAATGGAACAAACTGTTCACATGTGGAAGAAGCACTTTCACCATCTAGATAAATGTGGGATTGCAATCCATAGCCCTGGAAAATTCGCAGAAAAATCTGCACTTCTCACAAAATCTTGCCGTTTGAAGAGATGAATCATGTAACTGGATATATTACGAGTCAGAAGTGTGGCTTTGGCAACACAAATGAGGTTAGGGGATAGACAGGAGGGAGAGAAAGAGAAATCACCTTAACTGTTGCACAATCAGAAGTTTAATGTATCGAGAGATGACAAATTCAGCCCATTTAACCATATAACAATTACAGCACGGAAACAGGCCATCTCGGCCCTACAAGTCCGTGCCGAACATCTTTTTTCCCTTAGTCCTACCTGCCTGCACTCATACCATAACCCTCCATTCCCTTCTCATCCATATGCCTATCCAATTTATTTTTAAATGATACCAACGAACCTGCCTCCACCATTTCCACTGGAAGCTCATTCCACACCGCTACCACTCTCTGAGTAAAGAAGTTCCCCCTCATGTTACCCCTAAACTTCTGTCCCTTAATTCTGAAGTCATGTCCTCTTGTTTGAATCTTCCCTATTCTCAAAGAGAAAAGCTGATCCACATCAACTCTGTCTATTCCTCTCATCATTTTAAAGACCTCTATCAATTCCCCCCCTTAACCTTCTGCGCTCCAGAGAATAAAGACCTAACTTATTCAACCTTTCTCTGTAACTTAGTTGTTGAAACCCAGGCAACGATCTAGTAAATGGTTCCACATCAGCTCCTCTACTAAGAGGAGCTGATGTGGAAAGGGTCAGCAGCGTGAAGTTCCTAGGACTACATCTGTCTGATGACCTGACGTCCACGGCCAACACCACAGCTCTGGTCAAGAGAGCCCAGCAGCGACTACACCCTCTCCGAAGACTACGTAAAGCAGGTCTCCCCACTACACACCTACGGACTTTTTATAGGGGGACTGTCGAGAGCACATTGACCTACGGCATCACTTCCTGGTTCGGGAGCTGCAAGGCGTACGAACGACACCAACTAGACAGGATTGTGAAGACCGCAAGCAGGATTATTGGTGCTCCACTCCCTTTCCTGCTGGACATATACAGGAAGAGATGTATCAGCAGAGCCATCTCCATCATCAAAGACCCCTACCACCCATCGCATGCCATTTTCTCCATCCTGCCATCTGGGAAGAGGTACAGGAACATTAGCTGCAAAACCAGCAGGATGCTCCTCAGCTTCTTCCCACAGGCTATAAGACTGATAAACGGGCTTTGCCCCCTGCCAAAGTATCGCGCACCAACCTGGACACACTGCAGCAGAGCCACTGTTGTGCCGCTGCCGATCGGAACGCCTGTTGAATGTTTAGTAGAGTGTTAAATTTGTTCATGATACATGTATTTTTATTTCTATTTATTTCTAATGCACACTGAATGGACACTGGTTGAGCAACGTTTTTTTGTTTCCTCTGGGTATGTGAATACTCAGGAAATGACAATAAAGATATACAATACAATACAATAAATCTCCTCTGTACTCTCTCTATTTTGTTGACATCCTTCCTATAATTGGGCAACCAAAATTGTACACCATACTCCAGATTTGGTCTCACCAATGCCTTGTACAATTTTAACATTACATCCCAGCTTCTATACTCAATGCTCTGATTTATAAAGACTAGCATACCAAAAGCTTTCTTTACCACCCTATCTATATGAGATTCCTCCTTCAAGGAACTATGCACGGTTATTCCCAGATCCCTCTGTTCATCTGTATTCTTCAATTCCCTACCATTTACCATGTACGTCCTATTTTGATTTGTCCTGCCAAGGTGTAGCACCTCACATTTATCAGCATTAAACTCCATCTGCCATCTTTCAGCCCATTCTTCCAAATGGCCTAAATCACTCTGTAGACTTTGGAAATCCTCTTCATTATCCACAACACCCCCTATCTTGGTATCATCTGCATACTTACTAATCCAATTTACCACACCTTCATCCAGATCATTGATGTACATGACAAACAACAAAGGACCCAACACCGATCCCTGAGGCACCCCACTAGTCACCTGCCTCCAACCCGACAAACAACCATCCACCATTACCCTCTGGCATCTCCCATTCAGCCACTGTTGAATCCATCTTGCTACTCCTGCATTTATACCCAACAGTTGAACCTTCTTAACCAACCTCCCATGAGGAACCTTGTCAAAGGCCTTACTAAAGTCCATATAGACAACATCCACTGCTTTACCCTCGTCAATTTCCCTAGTAACCTCTTCAAAAAATTCAAGAAGATTAGTCAAACATGACCTTCCAGGCACAAATCCATGTTGACTGTTCCTAATCAGACCCTGTTTATCTAGATGCTTATATATATTATCTCTAAGTATCTTTTCCATTAATTTGCCCACCACTGAAGTCAAACTAACAGGTCTATAATTGCTAGGTTTACTCTTAGAACCCTTTTTTAAACAATGGAACAACATGCGCAGTACGCCAATCCTCGGGGACTATTCCCATTTCTAATGACATTTGAAATATTTCTGTCATAGCCCCGGCTATTTCTACACTAACTTCCCTCAATGTCCTAGGGAATATCCTGTCAGGACCTGGAGACTTATCCACTTTTATATTTTTCAAGTGTCAGTACTTCTTTTACTTTGAAACTCATAGTATCCATAGCTACTCTACTAGTTTCCGTTACCTCACATAATTCAATATCCTTCTCCTTGGTGAATACCGAAGAAAAGAAATTGTTCAATATCTCCCCCATCTCTTTTGGCTCTGCAGATAGCTGTCCACTCTGTCTCTCCAATGGACCAATTTTATCCCTCGTTATCCTTTTGCTATTAATATAGCTGTAGAAACCTTTTGGATTTACTTTCACCTTACTTGCCAAAGCAACCTCATGTCTTCTTTTAGCTTTTCTAATTTCTTTCTTAAGATTCTTTTTACATTCCTTATACTCCTCAAGCACCTCATTTACTTCATGCTGCCTATAATTATTGTAAATCTCCCTCTTTTTCCGAACAAGATGTCCAATTTCCCTTGAAAACCAGGGCTCTTTCCAATTTTTACTGTTTCCTTTCAACCGAACAGGAACATAAAGATTCTGTACTCTTAAAATTTCCCCTTTAAATGTCCTCCATTTCTCTTCTACATCCTTCCCATAAAACAAAATGTCCCAGTTCACTCCTTTTAAATCATTTCGCATCTCATCAAAATTAGCCTTTCTCCAATCAAAAATCTCAACCCTAGGTCCAGTTCTGACCCTCTCCATAATTATATTGAAACTAATGGTATTGTGATCACTGGACCCGAAGTGCTCCCCAACGCATACCTCCGCCACCTGTCCCGTCTCATTTCCTAACAGGAGGTCCAGCACTGCCCCTCCTCTAGTAGGTACCTCTATGTATTGCTGCAAAAAACTATCCTGCACACATTTTACAAACTCCAAACCATCCAGCCCATTTACCGAATGTGTTTCCCAGTCTATGTGTGGAAAGTTGAAATCTCCAACAATCACTACTTTGTGCTTACTACTAATATCTGCTATCTCCTTACATATTTGCTCTTCCAATTCTCGATCCCCATTTGGCGGTCTATAATACACCCCTATAAGTGTTGCTACCCCTTTCCCACTTCTCAGTTCCACCCAAATAGCCTCCCTAGATGAGCCCTCCAATCTATCCTGCCAAAGCACTGCTGTAATATCTTCCCTGACTAGTAATGCAACACCTCCACCTCTTGCCCCCCCAATTCTATCACACCTGAAGCAACGAAATCCTGGAATATTTAGTTTCCAATCACAGCCCTCCTGCAACCATGTTTCACTGATCGCCACAACATTTGGCCCCAAAATGAATGGTTCCTATCTCTGCTTATCTACTGGAGGACATGGATAGGCACCATTTTGGGTTGGAATCCTTCCCAATTCACACTGTCACCTCTCCATGTTCTCCCGACATGCTGTCTGAGCTGTTGAGTTACTCCAGCAATTCTTGTTTGTTTTTTTTAAGTAAGAAATACTAGTTTTTGACATATATATTTTGAAATAGCTTATGGAGTCAGATGGAGCATTATCTTTAGAGTTAGGTCTGATTTATTTCGGCTATAGAGATACACCGTAGAAACTAAGTCCATGCCGACCCAGCGATCACCCTGTATACGAGCACTAACCTACACACTAGGGGCAATTTATCACTTTTCCCCCAAGCCAAATAAGCTACAAACCTGTATCATTTGAGAGTGTGGGAGGAAACCAGAGCACCCAGAGGAATCTCAAGCGGTCACAGGGAGAATGTACAAACTCTGTACACAGCATCTGTGGTCAGGATTGAACCTGGGTCTCTGGTTGCTGTAAGAAGCAACTATACTGCTACACCAATGTGCGCTGCTCCTAATTTCAGGAAAGTCTAACTGTTGGATCCTTGATTAACTACTTTTTCACCCTTGACTTATTTGTTATATCATTTTATTGCATGCCAATGGCTGCAGAAATAGTTTAATCCATTCAGCAAAGCTGCTCCATGGTTTTCTGTTATCTAGCATGCGATGTTGCAGCCTATGCAAAACAAACGGACCTTCCCTCAATGAGTCCTGCCAAAAGCAAGCATCATCCAGGATCTTGTCATAAGGTCCCATCAAGTCCACTTCCCCATTCAATCATGGTTGATCTAAGACTTTTGCCTCCATCACAGTGAGGAGATGCTTGGTGAACTCACTGTGGTGGATGTTAATTTGTGTTTATTGTATGTTTTGTTATTTATTATTATTGTGTATGACTGCAGGCAACGTAATTCGTTCAGACTGAAAGGTCTGAATGACAATAAAGGATCAAATCAAATCAAATCAAAATCTATCTCTCCCTCCTAACCCCATTCTCCTGCTTTCTCCCCATAACCTCTGACACCTGTACTAATCAAGAATCTGTCTATCTCTGCCAAAAATATCTACTGTCTTGGCCTCCACAGCCTTCTGTGGCAAAGAATCCCACAGATTCACCGCCCTCTGACAAAATAAATTTCTCCTCGTCTCCTTCCTAAAAGAATGTCCTTTAATTTATGACCTCTAGCCCTGGATTCTCCCACTTGTGGAAACATCCTCTCCATATCCACTCTATCCAAGCCTTTCACTATTCAATGAGGTCCCCCCTTATTCTTCAAAACTTCTTTTTAGAACCCCTTTTACTTCTTCTTGGAAAACGAATGCTTTAACGTTAAGGGTTTGGCCTGCTTCTGTTAGCATGTTTCTGTTGGGCAAACTGCACTAGGATCTCTTTCATTTATTAGCATCGAGCCTGGGCAGCACTCCACTAATCACGATATCCTGGACATTAATGTGCACTCGTCCCTTTCTACGGAAATTGCAAACAGATGATAATGCTGCAATTATTTTCAACATGTCACAATGCCAAGTTTCACTTGAGGTTCTTCAAATTTATTATGAAATATCTTCTAATCAATATAAATTTTAGTCAAAAATAACAAGCTATTTATTATTTCTCACCATTTTAATAAAGAATACTATTTTCTATGTTCTTCTATAATACATTTATTTCAGGTAGGATATAATAGGCTTCAAAACATTGAACACATATGGAATATGCAATAAAAAGGAACTGCAGATGCTGGTTTATACCAAAGATAAAATATAAAGTGCTGGAGTAACTCAGTGGGTCAGGCAACATCCCTGGAGACAATGGATAGATGGTGTTTGGGGATGGGACCCTTCTTAAGACTGATTGTAGATCGCAATCGGTCTGAAGAAGGGTTACTACCCCAAAAGTCGTCTATCCATTTTCTCCAGAGATGCTGTCTGACCCGCTGAGTTACTCCAGCATTTTGTGTCTGTCTTGATCACATAAGGAACCAGCATTTTGTTTGAACTTTATTTTCAGAACTTTAAAAGCAAATAGCCACATGTGACGGAGTTTTTCAGATGGTGAGGCATCTCACAGCTATCTGATATCTATACAATGTTAAACAACCGGTTGATATTTTTACGTTGGGGTCATTTATCTTTGGTTGCAGTGCAGTTACATATATCATTTCTGCCCTTTGTGCTTCAGTATAAAGTCATCCTAATCCAAATTAACATTTATAATTGATTCCATTCTTGGGACTCTATCATCACAAGTAATGCAGCAGTTTAAGGAACAATAAATATCACCTTGCCGATATCGCCAAGAACTAATTTCCGACAAAAATATCTCAACTCTAACCATGTATACACTTGCCATATTAGTTTAAAACCACGATGAAAATATTTTACATTATAAATATGAGAGTGGTGGCAAAGTGGTGCAGCGGTAGAGTTAGGTGACGTTTTAAAAAGTGCTGCAGTCACTTAGCAAGTCTGGCAACATCTCTGGAGAACATGGATAGGTGGCATTTCACGGAGTGCTGGAGTAACTCAGCGGGTCAGGCAGCATCTCTGGAGAACGTAGATAGGTGACGTTTCACATGGTGCTGGAGTAACTCAGCGGGTCAGGCAACATCTCTGGAGAACCCGGATAGATGATATTTTGGGTTGGAACTCCTTATTGAGTCTCGACCCGAACCGTTGCCTGGCCATGTCCTCCAAGGATACTGCCCGAGCCGCTCCAGCATTTGATGTATTAACCAGCATCTGCAGTTCTCCATTTCTACTGAATAAAATACACACATGGCGTTATTGAACTCACTCTTCACAATTTATTTATGTAAGTGTATTATGTATTTGGCTACAAAGATAGACACAAAATGCTGGAGCAACTCAGTGGCACAGGCAGCATCTCTAGAGAGAAGGAATGGGTGACATTTCGGATCGAGACCCTTCTTCAGACTGATGGCCATCAGTGTGCAGAAGGGTCTCAACCCGAAACATCACCCATTCCTTCTCTCCAGAGATGCTGCCTGTCCCACTGAGCTACTCCATCATTTTGTGTCTATCTTCAATTTAAACCAGCATCTGCAGTTCCTTCCTGCACATGGATTTGGCTTCATTTGCATTGTGAGTATCTGGTGGGTAATGTGCATGGAAGATTTAAAAAGTAAGCATGCATTTTTGAATTTATTCCAAACTATGGGGTAATTTCTGATTGAAATGTTTTCCCAACCTGCAGCGAGAAAAATAATCCTTTCCAGTTTCTTTCCCTATTGTGGTTAGAGAAATTCTTGTGACTCTCACAGTAACAATGCCACATCATTGCATACTGAACAGCTGTTTAACCTGCTCACAAGATGTTGCAGAATATGAACTTGAACACATTTATTCTTACTAATTACTGCTCTGCTGCGGATGCTACGAGTTCAGGTAATTAATTATTTCCACAGAGACCGTTCCCTCCACAACTCCCTGGTCAACTAGTCCCTTCTCACCCAAACCACACCCTCCCCAGGTACCTTCCCCTGCAACCGCAGGAGATGCAACACCTGTCCCTATACCTCCCCCCTCGAATCCATTCAAGAACTCCGACAGCCTTTTCAGGTGAGGCAGAGGTTCACTTGCACCTCCTTCAACCTCATCTACTGTATCCATTGTTCCAGGTGTGGATTCCTGTATATTGGCGATACCCAGCTCAGGCTCGGCGATCGTTTCACTGAACATCTGCGCTCAGACTGCCAAAGCCACGCGATCTCCCGGTTGCTCAGCACTTTAAGTTCCATTCCCACATTGACCTCTCTGTCCTGGGCCACCTCCATTGGCAGAGTGAGGCCCAGAGCAAATTGGAGGAACAACATCTCACATTTTGCTTGGGCAGCAGCTTACACCCCAGCGGTATGAACATTGACTCTAACTTCAAGTAGCACTTGCTTCCCCTCTCTCCACCCCCTCCCCCTTCTCCAACCAGTCTTACTGTCTTTGACAACATTTTCTCTCTGTACCGCCCACTCCCTTGAATCAGTCTGAAGAAGGGTCTCGACCCGAAGCATCACCCATTCCTTCTCTCCAGAGATGTTGCCTGTCCCGCTGAGTTACTCCAGCATTCTGTGTCTATCTTCGATTTCAACCAGCATCTGCAGTTCTTTCATACATAATTAATAATGCATGTTTACATTTACAGAGAAAGCAGGAACATTTAATTTTACCTGCAAGCTATTCTCCCCAGCTCCAGTAAGCACAGGCACACCTCTCTGGGTTGTTTGTGAAGGACTATCAACATAGGACACAAAAAACAATTATGATTTAATAACAAGCATTAATCAAAAGAACTTTATAAAAAACATACATGCTGCAGTTAAGATATAATATTTAAATTTTATAATTGCTGACATTCAATTATTTTAAAATAATCATGTTTACACCATGCTTTTTAAATGTGTAACTAGGGGCTTTATGATGTCAAGTTTGTTTATCCAATTAACAAATCTGCATTTTTTTTAAGGTAATCAAGAGGATTGATGATGGTGGATGTTGTTCATATGAACTTTAGAAAGGCATTTACAGTAGTTTATTTAGTTTGGTTTCGAGATATAGCGTGGCAACAAGCCCTTTGGCAGGCACAATAAAAACACTGGGCGGCACACTGGCGCAGCAGTAGAGTTGTTGCCTGTGCAGAGTTTGTACATTCTCCCCATGACCGTGTGGGCTTTCTCCGAGATCTTTAGTTTTTCCCACTCTTCAATGGCATACATGTTTGTGGGATAATTGGCTTGGTATAAATTGTCCTCAGTGTGTGTAGGATAGGGAGCGCTGGTTGGTGCGGACTTGGTGGGCCGAGGGGCCTGTTTCCATGTTGTATCTCTAAACTAAACTTAACTAAAAATAACAACACTTTAGACATTTGGATTGATACATTCTGTAGATAGGATGTGCAAAATGCAAGCAAATGGGACTATCTTAGATGAGCATTTTGATCAGCATGGACGTGTTGGCCCTAAGGGCCTGTTTCCATGCTGCATTATTCTATGTCATTGTATTTATGTTTTCGTATAGGTTGCACAATTTGCAATTTATATTTGAATTAAATCCATAGAATAAACATTATGAATTTAATCTATTTTCTCATATGGCTCAACTGAATGCAACAGAGTTAATAATACAAAGCAACAATATAAAAATGCTGGAATACCTCAGCGGGACAGACAGCTGAAGAAGGGTTTCGACCCAAAACGTCACCCATTCGTTCTCTCCAGAAATGCTGCCTGTCCCGCTGACTTACTCCAGCATTTTGTGTCTACCTTTGATTTAAACCAGCATCTGCAATTCTTTCCTACACAATCTAAAGATGTTCCTTCGCTATCATAAAACTGATTTACAATCAGAACAAAAACTCAATTTTCTATGCCAAAGGATTCCCTTAAATGACATAACATACCAGAAATGCAAATATTTTTTGGCCCGTTCTTATTTTCGAGCCAAACTATAGTTATGAATACGCTTCCTGGAAGTCAAGATAGTAGTATGTGAAATATTGGATATGATATATGGGGAGATTAAATATCAAGAAGATGCCCAGGCTGGGCAAAACACAAGGACCTACTTCTCTGATCAGTGACATTAAATAACTAGGGTAAATGGTAGGTGGATTATAGGGGAGACGAGGAAAGGAAATCAACTAACAATGGGCCATTATGGACTCCACCCTTCTAGAGGTCATCTGTGGCCTACCTGTTTTGTTCTAGCCTTGTCTATCTTTCAGTCTGAAGAAACGTCACCTATTCCTTTTCTCAAGAGATGCTGCCTGACCCGTTGGGATGCTCCAGCATTTTGTGACTATCCTCGGTATACGCCAGATTCTTAAGCCTGCTCTTTCCCGCACAAATCAATTAACGTGGTGACTTCTGAATATAAGGGAGGGCACTGGAGAAATATCATCAACATCGTCACTACAATATCCTGCAAAGACACTGGAAGGATAAGCAAATCAATGTCAGTCCCTCTCCCAGTCCAGTATAGGGGCCTTTAGTTACACTGTCAGTTAGGACGGGCAGGCTAGGCACCAGGATAGAAAAACAGAGTCTATTCCGAGCTCTATTGTGGGACTAGATTATCGTCAACAACAGAAAAGGGCTCTTGGATGTTCCAAACCTCACTGAAAGAATGCTAAATCTCCACCGATTACTGAGAATCTCTAGCCCATTACCACTCAAAATAAAAATGGTATTTGAAAACATTATTGCATTGCACACAGAAGTGGGAGGAACAGACTAGCTGATATTAAACAGATCAGAACTCAGAGCCTTGCCATAAATCAAATGAAGATTGCAGAGTAAGTAAGATAAGTTAAGTAGCATGAGAGATATGCCAGAGTGTGATGAGTCTGTGTACACTTCCTGGAGGAGAGTAACTGAACCCTAACCCTATCCCTATCATCCCATACAATCGCTCGACTCTTAAATCTCTTTTTTACCTGTAGGTACAGCACCATTTCTAAATGCTCTAATTATGTTTTCATTTAATATTCCTGCATATTTGATGATCCTACCCAATTGTGGACATTGGACTTTGTCTATAAAAGTGATGTGCTGCAACGTGGAAAACTATATTCTGCACTCCATATCTTTGCACTATCTATCGTACTCGAGTTTGGCTCGCTTGTTTTATGTATGTTATATCTGATCTTTTTGGACAGCATGCAAAACAAAGCTTTTCACTGTACCTCGGTACACACGACAATAGACATAGACAATAGGTGCAGGAGTAGGCCATTTGGCCCTTTGAGCCAGCACCACCATTCATGGCTGATCATCCCCAATCAGTACCCCGTTCCAGCCTTCTCCCCATATCCCCTACTCCGCTATCTTTAAGAACCCTATCTAGCTCTCTCTTGAAAGTATCCAGAGAACTGGCCTCCACCGCCCTCCGAGGCAGAGAATTCCACAGACTCACAACTCTCTGTGTGAAATAATAAATTGAAACTTGCCTTTACTGGATAACACATCACACAGAGGGGGAAGATCATGCCAGCACACTCTAAGCATTAGAATATCACATGAATGTGGTGATATTGTATTTATTGTTTGGGTCACTATAATAAAAGGTGGATATGTTAGTAGAAAATAAAATGCAAAGGAGATCTACAAGGATGTAGCCAGGGCTGGAGAAGCCAATTTACTAACCCATGCCTTGTCAAACCCTTTAGCAAAGTCCATGTGGACCACAGTAACTGCAGGAATCTCAATCATCTTTGTCATTTCTTCAAATAAAGACACCCAATTAAATTTGGGCATCAGGACCTCCCTCTCACAAAGCCATGCCAATAATCCACAATAAGTCTGAACTTTTCCAAATACATCTTGTTCCTTTGAATCTTCAACAACTTCCCTACCACTGATGAACAGTTTTAGATGGATAAAATGACGAGGGGCCCAGATAGGGCGAGAAAGTGAAGTTAAGTCACTGGGAGTCTTGATTTAATGTGCAGAATCGGTAAGGGCATTTCAAGGAAGATGAGAGAGAGGAAAGAAAATAACCACTGGTGCGATGGGATCTGGAATTAACAGCTTGAAAGGGTGTTGGAGGCAACAACCTTCACCATTCCCAAAGTGCCTGACCAAGCAAGGCTACGGACCAAGTTCACCCAAGTAGAATTAATCTGCCTGTTTTTTCTACCCCTCTGGACATTGCTGGCCAAATGACCTGCTTCTGTAAACCTCTACCATTCATTCATTTTCAAATTTTATAGTAAGTCATTCTGATGGCATTAAAATGCATTTAATGATGACGGCAATGTTACGTGTGCCTGGACTGAAGCAACCTTGCAGGAATGGTTCCTCATCCTTGCGTTTTCAGTAAGAGAATTGCCTTGCTGCTGCTGGCTGAACCCAAGCAGAATCATCTCAATCTCTGCTCCATTTAGGCTGACCTAATTTGCAGAGGGTCGCTCAAATAGGCATTAGGCCACTTAGAGGCCTTGGTCGATAGCCTAACACCCGTTTTAGCCAGTACTCTGACAAAATAGCCAAGCCTGAAGAGATGTTTTTCGGGCATTCTCAAAGCACTGGATATTAATCTCACAAATTGGTCCTGGAAAGTGTATTTTATCACTGTAAAAGGGTCGCAACAGTCCAATTTCTACTCTGTGGTGCTTCAGAATGGGTTGAGCTGTTCCCTGCCTTTTAAAAGCAGCTGACCTCATTGCAGACAGCATGTGGCTAAACTCATTGAGAAAGGTGTTACTGGCTCTGCCCAGAGATCACGAATAGAAAATAGAAATATACTGTGATGTTGTTAATTAGTTTGAGAATTTACACGAACCACCCTGAATAATCTAAAGAAAGTACAGTATTATTTTGTATGTGTTAATTTAATTATAGGATGTTTAGAACCCTTCTGCAGAACCACCCTGAATAATCTAAAGAAATGTGCTGATGGAATATTTCAATGTCCTCTGGCTAGGATAAAACATCTCATGACATTGATTCAAAATTCCCTTATGTTTTGCAGAACAGCCACATATATATTTTCATTTTAAAAGTATATTTAATGCTCAAAGAATTAGTTATAATTTAAAAAATACATTAAGGTTGAATTGCATCCAAATTACCAACTAACAGTGAACCTTTGATTAATTCTGACGTAACCAAATACCTAATATTAACTGTTTAAGAAGGAACTGCAGATGCTGGAAAATCGAAGGTAAACAAAAGTGCTGGAGAAACTCAGCGGGTGCAGCAGTATCTATGGAGCGAAGGAAATAGGCAACGTGTCGGGCCAAAACGTTGCCTATTTCCTTCGCTCCATAGATGCTGCTGCACCCGCTGAGTTTCTCCAGCACTTTTGTCTACCTAATATTAACTCTTCACTTTAGACTTTAGAGATACAGCATGGAAACAGGTCCTTGGGCCCACCGGGTCCGCGCTGACCATCGATCACCCCGTACATTAGCACTATCCTACACACTAGGGACAATTTACAATTTACAGAAGCCAATTAACCTACACACCTGCACGTCTTTGGGGTGTGGGAGGAAACTGGAGCACCCGCGGTCACAGGGAGAACGTACAAACTCCGTACAGACAGCACCCGGAGTCAGAATCCAACACGGGTCACTGGCACTGTAAAGCAGCAACTCTACCGCTGTGCCACCATGCCACTTTCAGTGCAGGGGATTAAAGGGGATTATTAATTCCTTTAGTTTTCTAATCAAAGAATACCTTTAACTAAAAAAAAAAATCATGCAGACATTTATTTGTGGAATTGAAGAACTTTAACGCACATTTGTTTCACATGAGCTGATGAGAAACAGATATGAATGTTGTATTATATGCAGCAACTAACAAAAGATAATGGTTCATGAATGGAATTGTTACTGAGTTCAACCGAAAGACAATTACAACACTGGGGATACGATATAATGATATCACAAGACAGCACTCTAACACTGACTGAGGTGCAACCTTTATAAAAATTCCTGCTTCAGTTCTTCTTTGTCATACAATGAGGAAGGTTCTTCCCACTGCTGGCACGTCCTAAAAAAAGCAATATTTGAGCCAACAGTGTCAAAAGCACAGATTGTAATCTTTGATAACATTTCTCTGGAGATCACCAGCAACAGCTTTATTTGCATGAAAGAATGTCAGGGAAAAAAACAGCGATAAGTATATCAAGCTGTCAGTTGGAAATAATAGTGCAAAACAGTGCCATTAACACACAGAAATTGCATATCAGTTACATGAAAGATAAGCACTGCAGTCAGTCTTCTTCAAGTGACCTTTTGTCTTTCTCAGAAAGGAGGTCACTCAACTGCGTACAAAGGCTCACTTATTCCCCAGACACTACAGATGGTGCATTCATCAAACTAAATAGGGCTTTTCAAAATCAAGTCAGGGTACCAATGCAGCCCAAGGAGAAAAACGCTTCGTATTGTGGATATCGTCCAAATGCTTTCTTTAACGCAACCCATGTGACAGATAATCCCCAACCAAAAAAACTAAAATAAATAAAAATATATATAGACGTGTTTGACTACGTACCCAAACCTTCGGATTCAAAAAGGCAAGTATCATCCACTCCCACTTCCCGACACCAGGAGAGGAAGTTGGCAGTGTTGTCACGGGCAAAGAATGAACCTGGAGGGGCATTTGCTCGACAAGGAATCTTCTTCAGAAGCAGTCTCTGCAAATACAAACATGATATCAATTGAGTAAAAGATATCTTAAGCTTTTTTTTAACAATTGTTGTCACACTTATCATTTCATATTTCCACAATGTCAATTCTTGTATCCGAAATAATAATGGAAAAGTCTCGACCCAAAACGTCACCCATTCCTTCTCTCCGGAGATGCTGCCTGTCCCGCTGAGTAACTCCAGCTTTTTGTGTCCATCGATGGGATCTATCCACATTGACTGGATTCTGATTGCCTTATGGTTTACTGCAGTTCATCAATGCTCATAACTTGTTTCATGGCGGTAAAATCTCAAATCCTGTCATTTAATTCTTCAGGAATCAATCTTACAGCATCCAAACAGAGTGTTAACAAAAATAAAGGCAAATAAAAGCAAGTTTTAAAATACAGTTAGTATTATATATACACCATAGTATGATTCTACTGTTGGAAGACTGTTTTGATATCTTCTGTTTTGATCGGGGATACCTAGAACACACGGGAACAGCAGCGGTGCAGGGAGGTGGTTAATCACAAACCTTCTCAAGACCAAGCAAGGATATGTGATAAATGTTGACCATGCCAATAACAGCACGACCCTGTATACAAACTAAAAAACAATCCGTTAAAAGGAGATCTGAAGAAGGGTCCCAAACCGAAATGTCGCCTATACGTAGGTTCATATGTGAGGAGCAGAATTATGCCATTTGGTCCATCAAGTCTACTCCGACATTCAATCATGGATGATCTAACTCTCCCTCTTAACCCCATTCTCCTGCCTTCTCCCCATAACCCCTGATACATGTACTAATCAAGAATCTATCTATCTCTGCCCTAAAAATATTCATTGACTTGGCCTCCACAGCCTTCTGTGGTAATGAATATTCACATTCTCCGGAGATGCCGCCTGACCCGCTGATTCACTCAAGCTCTTTGTGTCTCATTTACTTAAGGCCTTGGTTTTCTTGAAGCCTAAGCTTTTTAATGTATAACCTCAAACCTGCGACATTGTATGGTGAACTTGAGTTATGAAGTCTACTTCATTTTCAACATTTGCATCAGTACAATGCTTACAGCTGCACTCTATCAATATGTTTCTAAAGTATTTTTTTATTTCCTGGCTAGTATTCTCTCTTTAATTTAAAAAGAGGGGCGATTTTATTGGAAGTAAAATTTACATTGAGGGCTTTCAGAGATAATGCCTGCAGAGGAAGTGAGAAAAATGATAGCAGACTTATTGTATTGCTGCTTTTGCACTTATGTTACAAGAACATTAAAAAAAAATTCTATTAATGCAAAGAAAAAAAAATTGGCCGAGGAAAAGATTATGACAGGAGATCACAATCAAAAGGTTGGATAGGAAAAGGCTATCAAGCCTGTGTGGTGGTGATGAGAGAATTACACATCCTGAACCAAACCATGTGTAGGAAAGAACTGCAGATGCTGGTTTAAATCAAAGGTAGACACAACATGCTGGAGTAACTCAGCGTGACATTGAACTAAACCATTTTGGATTCAGCCAGCATCCTGGTTACATCATTCATATTTATACCTGCCAGTACTGTACACTGTGGGTGGCTAAATTGTAATCACGTATTGTCTTTTTGCTGACTTGTTAGCACGCAACAAGCGCTCTTCACTGTACCTCAGCACACGTGACAATAAACAAAACTGTACTGTAAACCTTATCCTAATTTAAAATTCTCCATTTTCTGGATGTGGAAGACCAAACAAGCTGGCCCTTCACACCAGAGAGATGTACTGTAAAAAGGCAGAGTGGCCTCTGTGCTTCATATCTTGAAGCCTTGTCCCCAAATCCTGTAACAACCAAATCACCGTCAAAGTTTTATGAACTGTTTTCGACTATCTGGAAGTCGTCGATTGTTAATAGGCAGAGATTGTCAGAACCATTCAAGCATCGTAAATAATTTAAGGAATAAAAAAAAGTTTAAAAAAAAAATCTAGGACATTTGATATTTTACACGTGATCCATTTAAGTACAAATTTCTATACTAACAGCAGGCAAATTGATAAGTAGTTCGCATCCCTTGGTCTCTGGACATCCTAGACAGAGATGACCTTATCTTCAGTCCATTCTATTCTTTCCTATCTTCCTAAATGTTATTTAAGCCAGCGAAATATTCTTCCTCATGATGAGTTCATTTCATCCCTCAGTCATTAAGCGAGCCTCAGTGTCCATTAGAAGTCTGATTTCATGAGTTCTCAGGATCAAAGATGTCACAGCCATTGAAGGTGATGCTAGGTGACTCTTCCTTCCCCCCCATCTGCCCCCCCCCCCTATCCTCTACTATCCCCCGTCACTTTAGCAGGTCCTGTTAGATCAGTCATTAATGACCGTTACCTCCCTCACACACATCATCTTCATCCTTTCTCATCTAAATATCCTTGTGGATCTCTAATCTTTTGAACAATTGTTCACATCACTGGGTCTTTGGCAACTCAATGGCCAATGCCCTCTCCCTCTCCCTCTGGCTTCTCTTTGCTTTAAACATTTCTAAGTAGGCAAACATAGGATTTATTGCACCAATAGTTACTGCAGAGATAAAGCCAATTCCCGACCCGACCAAAGGCCCCAACCAGGGGTGAACATTAAGAACAACAGAGGAAGAGGACTGATTTTGGTGCCTTCCCTCACAGTGGGAAACTTTGATTCTGTTGTGTGGGGATGTTTTGTGTTGGACTCTACCGTGTGTTGTGTACTTTATTTTAATTGTATGGCTGTATGGTGAACACACATTTCACTGTGCCAACTGGTATATGTGACAAATAAATAGTATCTTGTAATTCAAGACAAAGGCATTCACATAACATCTGCATTCTCAAACATCCCCTCAGGCAAATAGAAAACCAAAGACCCTTTTCACAGTTAACAAAACAAAACAGTTAACACAAACAAAAACATCAATACATCTAAAGATGTACAATCCTTAACTAATTTAGCAAAGCAGCCCATCTTGCCTTATGATTCTAATTTTATAAATACACAAATAAAAGTGGTTTGTTGGTATGAATGCTATCATCTGCCTAAGATGCAAGTCACTGAACATAACCTTGTGATGTGTGTGTGTAAACAAGAATCAAAGGCCATAATTATAGCTTAATATTGCTATCAAAACAAGTTTTTCAAGAATCTGGGATATATTAACGTCAGGCACAGTGACGAATGTTAGCATTTACACAATATATGTTCATTTAATAAAGAAGAATATACAAACCAAATAACCACCATAATACCAAAATGTGGAGGATTTTAAATTAGGATATTGTTTACAGTATAGTTTAGATAAGTTTATTGTCACATGTGCCAAGGTACAGTGAAAAGCTCTTGTTGCATGCCAACCAGTCAGCGGAAAGACAATACATGATTACAATCGAGCCATCCACAGTGTACAGATACATGATAAAGGGAATGACATTTAGTGCAAGATTAAGTCCAACAGTAGCAACTTCTACGGGAATATATTAAATCAGAAGGGAGCAAATGCTCCGATAATTTAAATGTTTTTAAACCAGCTCCAGTACAGTCCACCTCCTCCTCCACGTCTACAGATTTTGGCCGAGGATGTGGCCTTGTCCGTGTCAGAAAGACTGGGCAACCCATTTTACTGGGCATCTGGTCTCTGTCGGCAGTTGCCAACCCAAGTTCCCAGTTGCTTGTCAATTTCAATTCCACTTTCCAATCCCACGTGACCTGTCCATCCCCAGCATTCTCCACTGCCAGGGTGAACCCCAATGTAAACTGAAGAAGCAACACCTCATATTCCGCCAGGGTAGTCTACAACCCAATGGTTTGAACATTGAAGTCTTCTTATTTTCAGCAACCCTCTTCTTAGGGATGTTTGTTTGTTCGTTTCACATAACCTTCCCTTTCCTTCCAATATGGCCCAAACTGGAAAATAGCTCTTGATTGGACAGCCTTCTTGGCCGTCATAGATATTTAGGTTGTCGGGCCGGTTTCCATGCTGCGTATCTTTATGGCTCAACGGTTATAGAGTCAGAATATCAGTCATACATGTTATTGGCATTTACGGTCAGCCAGCAATGCAAAAGGGGTCAAGGAAAGAGCGTTCATGTCGTGGCCATGTTTCCACCAATCTTGCCACCACCACGCACAAGAAGCGCAAGACAGACAGCTCTGGCTGAACAACTTCTAATCTTAGAATTGGCTTCAACCATGACCTGGGTTAGACCAACGTCTCAGGCTTAACCAAGTGTCAATATTGCCAATAACTTTGAAGGCTGTTGAATCTCTCTGATATTCAGAACCCTTCAAAACATTCAAAATCTATTAAAATTCAATTGACCATTTAATATTTAAAAGTTAAGTAGTTTTAAAAAATCATTAACAAATTATAAACCTTTTAAACAAACCTAATTCTTTAAGGAAGGTAGACAAAAAATGTGTATTACGTCATAAGTTTATAGTGATAGGAGCAGAATTAGGCCATTTGGCCCATCAGGTCAACTCCGCCATTCAATCATGCCCAATCTATCTCTCCCTCCTAACCCCATTCTCCTGCCTCCACCCCATAACCCCGGACACCCGTACTAATCAAGTACACAAGTTCCTCAAGATGTTCTTCATTCAGATGAAAGGGCTCAGTGTCTGTGCATAGATGCAGATGCCCCAGTGTAACTACTGGAGAATTAAAGCCCTGTCCCACGGTGCGAGTTCATTCCAAGAGCTCTCCCGAGTTTAAAAAAAAAATCAAACTCGTGGTAAGCACGGAGAATGAATGGAGCAGGAACGTCGGAGCTCTGGGACGTCTCTCAGCGCTAACGGCAGGTACTCGGGAAGACTCGCTAACGGCAGGTAAGCACGGGAAGACTCATGAAGATTTTTCAACATTTTGAAAAATGTCCATGAGAGCCCCGAGTACCGACGAGTGGCCATTATCGTAAATCTCTGAGTTCGAATCAGGGCAAACTCGGGAGAGCTCTTGGAATGAACTCGTACCGTGGGACAGGGGTATCACAGAGAGCTCACTGGACTATGACATTCCCATTGTTGGAACCCAGTCAGGAAATCACCAATGAAGAATGGCCAGCAAGTTCAGAAAGTCTGAGTGCAGACTTTCAACATTTCACATCGATATCCAGCCAATTTCTTTAAACTGAGAATGCTCAACTAATACTACAACAATATCACATTATGCAGGCTAATAAAAGAGATATTGTATCCACGTTCAACTTGATTTATTCATGACCTTATGATATTCACACACCAAATGCCACTGGAAGAAAGATACAGAAAAAAATTAATTTGAATTTCCATTGGAACGGTGAAATCAGAATATTGTAAAGAATGATCAAATCTATCTGTGGCAATGACATCTTTGTAGGCTTTTAATTTTCAAATATCAACTCTTTGTAGAGTGACGGAATCACATTCCATATTTGGTAAATGGACACTGGGTTAAACCAGGCCAGCTCCATTTTAGCAATTAAACAGTGTCAGTATGGGGAAGTTTTCTATTCACCAAGACTATCTGCTTCTTGGCACAAGCACAATCACATAGCCAGCAAATTATACTGGTATGCAACGGAAATAGGTAGATGGGTATCACTGAATTACTCACTGGTATTCCTTAGTTCTCTACAACTTTGATTACAACTTTAATAGCAATGTCTAAGCCATCTCTTTGGTGTTCCATGGTTCTTCTGAAGTTAAAGTGCAGGCATGGGACATGATTATTGAATTACATTTAATAAATCCACAATATTAGCAATTTATACAGAGCAAAAATATCAAATAGCTTTAAAATACACTTCCAGAAAGATGTGGTCATTTTGTTGGCATGCAACCAAGCTCGTTGTATAACAAAAGTTGAAACTGTCATCCAGTATAATCTCACATGGTTTAATCTTTTTTATACACCTCTGTTGGTTTAAGAAAACATTTAGAGCAAATCATCTTCTCTTTCAGATAGAAGAATTCTTGTGAGTAATGGGAATCTTGCCTGCTCTGAAAGTCCAACTAAAATGCTGCCTCTTATTGATGTCCAGTATTAATAGACCAATGTCTAAGAAGGAACTGCAGATGCTGGTTTAATTCAAATTTAGACACAAAATACTGGAGTAACTCAGCGGGACCGGCAGCATCTCTGGAGAGAAGGAACGGGTGACGTTTCGGGTCTGACTCTCGACCTGAAACATCACCCGTTCCTGCTCTCCAGAAATGCTGCTTGTCCCACTGAGTTACTCCAGCATTTTGTGTCTATCTTCAGTTTAAACCAGCATCTGCATTTCCTTCTAGAAACTAATCTGTGGTTGGTGATCCCTGTAAATAGCAACTGTGGGGAAGGGTCTTTTCCTGCTACCAAGCACGCGTTCAGCTGTGTGAAGAGTGACATTTGCTGAAACGTTGACGTCCAATCTGCCAACACTAACATCAGATCAGTGTTAGACTGTTCTGCCTTCTCTAATTGAGAGGGTGCATTACTTTTCTCACAAGGATGGCATTCACCATAATGTGTGCCACAGGTGTATGTAAGTCATTCTGTCATCGTTGAGGCATCTTAAGGTAAATGTCTAATTGAGGACAATAAAACAAAAAGACTAATTAGAAAACACTACACAGTTGTGAACTCCTAATAAAGTATTCTCTGAGCAGCCAACATTCCACCAACCAAAGTGTTGTATTTTCAAACCTCTTTTTCATTATTTTTTACCATTCCAATCAAATCTCCCTAACTTGTATCCAACTATCATTTGGCAACTTTATCCCACCCCCACTTCCTTTTATTAACTTTCTCCTCCCAACTACAATCGATCTGAAGAAAGGCCCCGATCCAAAACATTGTCTGTCCATTTCCTCCATAGATGCTGTTTGACCCGCTGAACTGAAGAAGTGTTCCGACCCGAAACGTCACCCATCCATGTTCCCCAGAGATGCTGCCTGACCAGCTGAGTTACTCCTGCATTTTGTGTCTACTCCATCTACATGCTGCCTCGGGAAAGCCACCAGCAAAATCAAGGACCAGTCTCACCCCAGTCACTCCATCATTAACCCTCTCCAATCAGGCAAGAGGTAAGGAAGTTTAAAAATGCACAACTCCAGATTCAGGGACAGTTTCTACCCAGATATTATCAGCCAACTGAACTGTCCTCTCGACAACTAGAGAGTGGTCCTGACCTTCCATCTAACTCAGGACACCTTTGAGCTATCTTTAATTCGACTTTATCTTACACAAATTGTTTTACCCATCATCCGCTATCTGTACACGGTGGACAATTTGATTGTATCATGTATAGTCTTTCCTTTGACTGGGTAGCATGCAACAAAAAGCTCTTTACTGTACCTCGGTACATGTGACAGTAATGAACTAAAACTAAACTGTACTCCAGTGTTGTGTTTTGCATCTGCAGTTCCTTGTCTCTCTATATTTTAGATTCATTTTTCTTGTGCAGGCCTTAAGGAAATGTCAAAGATTTTTAATATTGGAGTCACAAAAGAATTGCAGCAACATTTCCAAAAATAATAAAAGTAGAACTTTAAATGTTCTTCAGTGTGTACTTATAAGCACAGATGTGTGAATGCATCGAGACTAGAAATTGTATTTCACATAAAAAAAGTATCCACTAAAGTAGTTCTCTACGCTGGCCCCAGGGCATTTTGTACATTCTGCTGACGTACGTGCCATTGGAGAAATCAGTTGCATTTGTTTCTCCAAACTGTAAGCATCAAGTGATTTCATGAGTGCCCCACATCTGCAGAAGTCAACCACTGCTGAAAGAATTGCTGCCTCCATTTGCTAAAGGGAACGTGATCAGTGCATCCAAACACCCTTTGTGTATCACTGTTTGTGGTGGGAACCAAAGCACGAATTATGATAGTAAACATGACGCCAGGCACCCTAATTCGCAGCTGGAGACATCAGCACCATAATAATTTCCACTAGTGGGAGAGTCTTGGATCAGAGGTCATGGCCTCCGAATTAAAGGATGTTCCTTTAGGAATATCTTTAGTCAGAGGGTGGTGGAACTGTGGAATTCATTCTGTGCAATCTGTGCAAGCACTAGCAGGTAGAGATCATGGATGGTGTATCCAGGCAGCTGGCGGAATCCAAAATAGTCTAGCTCAAAGATACTAGAGGAGCTATCTAGTATCTTTGGTCTAGCTCAGGATGTGTAGTTCTCTCACCACCGCCACACGCTTGAAAGCCTTTTTATATCCAATCTTTTGATTGTTACCCCCCTGGCCTAATCTTTTCCTCAGCCAATTTTTTTCCTTTGTATTAATACAATATATTGTTTTAAGTTCTTGCAATATAACAGCAAAATCAGCACTGCAATAAGTCTGTTGTCATTTTTTCACTGTAGGCATTATCTCTAAAAGCCCACAATATAAATTTGACTTCCCAGAAAATCGTCTCTCTTTTTAAATTGAAGAGAGAATACTGGCCAGGAAATAAAAATACTTTGGAAACATATTGATTGAGTGCAGCTGGATGCGACTGTGGAAAATGAAGTAGACTACACAACCGGAGTTCACCACACTATGTCACAGACTGGAGGTAAAACATCAAAAAGCTTTAAGAAAACCAAGGCCTTAAGTGAATAAGACACAAGGAGCTCGAGTAAATCAACGGGTCAGGCGGCATCTCCGGAGAATGTTGATATTCATCGCCACAGGTGGCTGTGGAGGCCAGGTCTACGGATATTTTTAAGGCAGAGAAAGATAGATTCTTGATTAGGACGGGTACCGGGGATTATGGGGAGATGGCAAGAGAATGGGTTTAGGAAGGACGGTTAGATCAGCCATGATTCAATGATGGAGTGGATGATGGTTTGGATGGCCTAATTCTGCTCCTATCACTTATGGACTTATAATCTGCATCTCAGAGTTTCCAAAGAGATAGTATTGAGATAATGTATGCACGTCATCGTGGCCTGATGTGGCAGTCTCAATGTGCAGGAACGCAAGAGGCTGTAGTAAGTGGTTGATTCAGCCAGGTCCGTGGCAAGCCCATCATCAAAAGCATCTCCTTGCGGCGCTGCCTATCCAAGGATCGCCGTAGGTGCTGTCTATCCAAGGATCGCCACCATCTGAGCAAGGCTGTCTATCTTGCTGCAACACGTATTGGGTACGTGGGAGGAAAGCAAAGCACCCGGAGCAACATTTGAGGCCACGGGGAAAACGGGAAAACTCACTCAGGCAGGACCCGAGGATAGGACTGGTGCATGGAGGCAGGGGTTCTACTAGCTGCACCATTGTGCTACATATACTGTTTAAGAAGGAACTGCAGATGCTGGAAAATCGAAGGTACACAAAAATGCTGGAGAAACTAAGCGGGTGCAGCAGCATCTATGGAGCGAAGGAAATAGGCAACGTTTCGGGCCAAAACCCTTCTTCAGTTCTAGATGCTGCTGCACCCGCTGAGTTTCTCCAGCACTTTTGTCTACCTGCTACATATACAGTACGTGTATGCAAGATTTCCAAAGGTAAGTGCAGTATGAAGAATGATAAGAATGCAGGGAGACAATATAGGCAAGTTGAGTGAGAGAGCTTAACAAGGCAGATGAGTTAACGTGGAAGAGGATTAGGTTATCCTCTTGGGGAATGCAGCACAAATACTGCAAAAGTAGTTTTCAAAATGTTAATCTTCAAAGAGACCAGTGTCCCCTTGTACACATGTCAATGGATGCTAACATGTATTCCATGTAATATTCCATGTAATACCATGTATTGCAGTTATTAGTCTATTGTAATTTTTATTATTGGTTGTATATTATTGTGTTTACGGGCCTGTTAAGAGGCAGCAAATAACAATTTCACTATTCTGTGGTCGATACGGTGCTGGCTCGAAGGGTCGAATGGCTATGAAACTGTATTTTGGATAACACAACACAAATTCCCCTATACGATACCTAATCACCGCGGGTTCGATCCTTGTATCTGCCTGGCCAAGCCCGTCTAGCCTCATGCAAGCAGAGACACTCCAAAAGGTCACGCAGTCCCAAGCGCTCTTCCAGAAGATCGACAATGGACCTCGTGGAGGCTGCCTTTTATAGGTCCCCCAACCTTGTGGGGCCGAACTACATGGAGGTAGTCTCTGTACAGTCCAATAACACATATCGATTACAACAGTACATGACAGACAGTTCCCCGAGCCAATAAAATAGTAACTAATGCATGTATCTGGTAAGGCTTCAAGAAGGAAGCTAACAGATGAATAATGCAACATGTGCCTTGGGATTCAAACAACTCAGACAAGGCTTAACATTTCAACCAATCAACAACTACAGAATAACTGTCTCACAACATTATTTACAATATGTATACTTGGTTTGCATTGATCCAATTAGCTCTATGCATTTCACACTTCATTATAAGAACTCTGCAGATGTCATATTCTTTCTCTGCAGCACTTATCTGGGCCAGAGACATGCTGGCACCATTCAGCAGCTTGTCTCAGCTCTGCAAAGGCACATTAACTTGACCAAAATGGCCCAGCAGCACATAAGCCCTTACTCAATTTTAATGCCATGGCTGCTCCAATTTAGCCAGGATTAACAAACCTAAAACGCCTTTTGTCCATTTCCCAACACAGTCGCTGCCTGACACACTGAGTTCCTCCATGACTTTGTTTTCTCTTCATATAATTATACCAGGAGGCCACACCTGCACTATTTTGTATACTTCAGTCTTTTTTTTCTTAAATGAAGACAGACAAAAGAGATTCACCAGATTGGTTCCTGAGATGGCAGGTTCTCATAAGCATTGACAACAATTAGCCAAGACCCCTGGTCTTTCGTTCAATAAATGACCATATTTAAACAATCAAAATGTTTGGAGGACTTGACAGGGTAGTTTTGGGGATGATTTTTGTTTGTTGTCTAAGGTGATAGCCATCTCATAATAGGGGATAGCCTTGTTGGTGGTGAATTTTTGGAATTATTCACCCAAGATTTTGGAGAATCAGTCATATTTGCATTCAAAACCAAAATCAATAGTTTGGTGGATATGAACAGAATTAGGTATTATGCGGGATGGAGAAATAAAATAGTGATTGGAGAAGATTAGCCTTGACCTCAAGGAACAGAATCAATACTTTCTGAAGAAGGGTTTCGACCCGAAAAGTCACCCATTCCTTCTCTCCAGAGATGTCCCGCTGAGTTACTCCAACATTTTGTGTTTACCAGCATCTGCAGTTTTTTCCTACATACTTTGAGTTCCTACTTCACATGCTCTTCTGCTCATGGAGGAGGTAGACAATTACATAAATATATCATAGTTGTCTGACACCCCAGGAGATCTCCACATTGGAAACGTCTAAAAAGCGGTCAAACAAAGTAAAGTCTGGAGTAGTGCCTGAGAGTCTGTTCTCAGTGTCATAGCAAGTTTATAGACCTGGCAGATCCAGTCAAGATCAATGCAGACGGCAACAAATCCATCTGCCATCACTAGCACTACTACTTCTACAGATACTGGTACTTCAACACAGTAAGACACAACTGTCAATTCATGACACATAATTTGTAATACACTCACTCACACTTTCCCCTTTCTGGCAGGGGCAGATTGTGTGCACCTACTATTCACAGTAGCAAACGTAAGGGAACTGTCTCTGCCTAGAAACGCAGCTAGATGGAGGAAAGAGGAATCCAAATTTCCACAGGTCTTTGCAGTTTGACTTTGTGAATAGTGGATAGTCAAATACTTGTGGGATAAATCGTGTTAAAATAGTTGATGGCAGTGGTCTCAATTTTCATTGCAACACAGGCTGAAACTATCCAAAAGCAGATTACTACAATCACCCGCAGTTGATCAACTCAGTCCCTCAGTTGGAACTAAGGTTGTCTCACTCTGTGTGACCAGAGCTGGCAGAGTTGGGTCAACAGAAGATTAGCAGGCCTTTAGTGCATGTTGGGATTTCAGACAGAGCCCCCCCTTTCATTCTCATTCATTGTCATTCTCTCCCTTCTTCTTCTACTCTGCCATTGCACAGCAGGCAAGAACTATGCCTGCAAGATGGCTGTATTCTGGGCTGCAAGTAGAAAATGATGATTACAATCAACATTAGCCATCGATATCTGCACCAGCAGAGTGGTACTGCAGATAGAGCTACTGTCTCACTGTGCCAGAGACCCAGGTTTGATGCTGACCTCTTTTGCTGTCTATGTGGAGTGTGCACATTCTCCCTGCGACCCGTATGGATTTCCTCTGGGTGCTCCGGTTTCCTCCCACATTCCAAAGACACGCGGTTTTCTAGATCTTCTAAATTGCCCCTAGTGTGTATGGAATGGATGCAAAAATGCGATCACATTGAACTAGTGGAGTGAATCCAGCATTCATTACGATCCTTCCAAGTGGTGACGCCTTCGAGTGTGGCAGCCTCGCCTGCAGCTGTTCGTCCTTCCATCCTTTTTTTTTTTAAATTTTTAGTCTGTCAAAAAGTTTTGTTTTGGAGGTCTCTTAGTTTTTTGTGGGGGATGTGGGGGGGGGGATGGGGGGGGGGGGGGGGGGGGGGGGGGGGGAAACTGTTGTTTTTCTCAGTCACTACCTGGTTGAGGATGAGTATTTCCTCCGAGGCTCATCTTCGCCCCCTCCTTGCGGCCTACCATCTGGATTGACGCGGCCTTTCCTGCCGGAGACCGGCCAGAGCTTCAGCTTCAGCGGCTGCGCGGCACCGATGTACCATCGCGGAGCTGGCGATACCTTACATGGGCGATACCTTACTCCGCTGTGGGGGGATGTTTTTATGTTTAATGTTAAATTCTAGTGCTGTGTTTATCTTATTTGTGTGCTGCATGGTAACTCAAATTTCACTGGACTCATTGGTATATGTGACAATAAATGTCCTTTGTTCTTTGAACTAGTGTGATCGGGCGATCGATGGCTGGCATGGACTCGGTGGGCCGAAGGGCCTGTTTCCATGCTGTATCTGGCAATCAATCCATATTTACGGCTGCAGTAGCCTATCCTCTCCATGTCAAACAGATTGATACAATTGTCTACAGTGGGTGCCTGTCAGTATTACCATTCAAATGTGCTATAACCATCACACCAAGCAAACTGACGTACAAAATTATATTACATTCAAATTTTTGTACAAATATGCACCTCTGCTGGGAAAAGGCAAATTGACTCTATTATGTTTTCAATTGTTTAGAGATCAGAATTGAATTTCACAAACCAGTTGAGAAAATCTCTTCGCCAGATGGTGAAGGCTAGATTCAGAAAGTAATGTCTTCACCACATGCAGGTTGCTGCCTGCCTTCGCAAAGCAGTGCTAAAAGCAAGGTGAGTGGGTTGGCCTAATTCTAAATGTCGGTAGAATATCAACGCACAAAGCAATGAAATAGCAACGTGGTGTAAAGTGTCTGTGCTTTAAGCCGCCGAATGCCAGAACACAGATTTAAGTCTGTCGTTCCTCATTCAGCATGTTTTAATTTCCGTCTTGCCAGCGCAGAGAGACAAAAAAAAAAGAGGCCGGTGTTTCCCCAAAAGGAAGAAAGAAAAGCAAGAGAAAAAAGCCGATTCCTCTGGCACGTTGCACAGGAAGCAACCAAGGGGGAGCATTTGCTAAGGTCTTGAATAAGATCACCTGCTTGGCGCCTTGCTTAAAGGGACACGCGTAACAGAAAGCCAAAAAGAGAAAGGTGGATAGAATATGTTGCAGTGTGGAGGAAGGAACTGCAGATGCTGGTTCATACAGAAAATAGACACGGTCTCGGGGCAGCCGAGGTTGAAGATGAAAGAGGGGGGCCGCTGCAAGGAACATAGCCAGTTCGATTAACTTTCTGAAACGTGGCGACTCCATGTATTGCCTCGGTGGGGTCTGCTGTACGAGTTTACCAGATTGTATGCAAAAACAAAGAATTTCACTGTACCCAGGTACATGTGACAATAAAGTATCATTGAAAATGCTGGTAGACAAAAATGCTGGAGAAGCTCAGCGGGTGAGGCAGCGGGTGGGGGCGCCCATCAGTCTGAAGAAGGGTCTCGACCTGAATCGTCGCCTTTTTACTTCGCTCCATAGATGCTGCCTCACCCGCTGAGTTTCTCCAGCATTTTTGTCTACCTTTGATTTTCCGGCACCTGCAGTTCCTTCTTAAACATTGAAAATGCTGGAGTAACTCAGCAGGTCAGGCAGCATCTCTGGAGAAAAAGGATATGGGGCATTTCGGTTTTAGAACCCTTCTTCAAGATATGTCACAATTAAGAAAAATGGGAAGTTAATCTAGATACAAATGCAAGTCTAATTATTCAGATGTTAATGAAAACATATTTTCCTTTCCCCATAAGTGTAATTCAAGCCCATAGGCAACAGAGCAGAAATTTAAAATACAAAATGTCATGAACAATGACATGTTGGGTTAACATATGATGAGCGTTTGATGGCACTGGGCCTGTACTCACTGGAGTTTAGAAGGATGAGGGAGGACCTCATTGAAACTTACCGAATAGTGAAAAGCTTGGATAGAGTGGATATGGAGAGGATTGTTTCGCTAGTGGGAGAATCTGGGACTAGAGGTCATAGCCTCAGAATTAAAGGGTGTTCTTTTATGAAGGGGATGATGAGGAATTTTTTTAGTCCGAGGGTGGTGAATCTGTGGAATTCTTTGCCACAGAAGGCTGTGGAGGCCAAGTCAATGGGGATTTTTAAGGCAGAGAAAGATAGATTCTTGATTAGTACGAGTGTCAGATGTTATGGGGAGAAGGCAGGAGAATGGGGTTAGGAGGGAGAAATAGATCAGCCATGATTGAATGGTGGAGCAGACTTGATGGGACGAATGGCCTAATTCTGCTCCTATCACTTCTGACCTTATGAACAATAATACCCAGTCTCACCACCAGTAACACTGACAGTGGGTTCTAATGCAGAGGGAACAATTTGCATTGGTGAGAATATTCTTCTGTCGCTTTACATCTGGCATCACTTCAATGATATCTGGCGGAGCAAAGATTAATGATGACAAGAGGCATTTTCCTGCACTATATCCCAAGCTAGGAGAGGTTTAACATTATCACCAGTCCCTAGAATCGTGGTGGTTTAATGTTACCCAGCCTTTAACCACTATATGTGTACACTGTACATAACTCAATACATTGAGTTGAACCAACAAGAGTTATAACATACTCTTCTTGCGTATAGGCGTGCACAGCCTAAAGTTGTAGGACAACTTGTTCTATTTGATCGTATTTGATTGTGCACACCAGGTTGATTGCATTTGTCGAAACAGGGTGGACCACGTGAAGGTTACAATCTCCCATCCCAACATAAATATAATAGTGAACCATAAAAATATATGATTGAAACATTTGGACTGTCGGAATATTTGATGAAATATTCATCTGGTAGCATTGCCTGAGATCTATGTCTGATATCTGCAATGTATAATCAAAACGGCTTTAAATTAATTATTTTGTCCTTGGTTATTAGCCTGTTGTCTGGCATGCTATACCCAAGGCACCGCACAGAACAATTAACTTGTATCATTGATCCTTATTTATATTAGTACCATTCCAATCACAAAAGTGATTTTGCTTTGGGACCACACTTGTTCCTAATTTAATGGAACTGGATTAGTTCGATTGTGTAATTTTCTCTGCACTACTTATCTGACAGTTTTGATGAAGGAATTTATTTTAACATTTACAAACCCACGTGCTTCATGGTTTTCTACTTTTACCTGTGATTAATACCAGCTCTTCCTTCTTACACTCCAAAGGGGAATGCACCAAATCATGTAATAACTATTGTGACAATGTTTGTACAGAATCTACCAGTGCAAGATCCTCAGAGTGTCCCATAAGCCAATTCTTGTGTCAAAAGTTATGACTATTGTAAAAGGCAGAGTACAATGTACGACAGATTACATTTTAGGTTGTAACGACGATGGGGTCTCAGCGGTGGTGAAGCCTTGCTGCGGAGGCGATGCCCCGCAGTCAACAGTCGACGAGTGCGTGGAGAACCACCGTGAGGGGGAGGGGAAGAACAATTGAGGACCCGGCATTGGGGGGGAACTGTTGTGGGGGGGGGGGGGGGGGGGGGGGGGGGGGGGGGGGGGGGGCCGGAACAAAAGGGGGAGCCAGCGTGTTTGTAACTGTGTCAGCACCATAGGTGCCAGCTATTTGTATACATTGTGTGTGCAAGCAAAGAATCTCACTGTGCTTAGTCCCATGTGACAATAAAGTATCCCTATGCCTTCCTATTTAGTGTTACCACAAACAAGAGCTGATTTTTACCATGAAACATTAACTCTGTTACTCTAACCAAAGCCGACCAGCTGGGTACTTCATGCATTTTCTGTTTTACGAAGAGCAGCGCATGATCAGGCCCTTCGGCCCGCAATGTCTGCGCTGAAAATGATGTCAAGTTGAACTAATTGCCTCTGTCTGCACGTGATCTACATCCCTCTATATCCATATGCTATCGAAAATCCTCTTAAGCACCACTATTGTATCTTCTTCCACCACAACCCCTGGCAGCACATTCCAGGCATCCATCATGCACTTTGTTGAAAAAATCAACTAGACCCGCACGTCTCCTTTAAACTTTCTCCCAGCTACCTTAAAGCTCTTGTCTTTGACATTTCGGCACGGAAAGAAAAAGTTCTGACTGTCAAGCCTGTCTATGCCTCTCATAATTTTATATATTTCTATCATGTCTTCCCTCAATCTCCAATGGTCCAGAGAGTTTATCCAACCTCTATTTATAGCTAATACCTTCTAATCCTGCAGCACACCGGTCCTCTACTTCTGCATCACATTCAAAGCCTCCACATCCTTCCTCTAATGGGATGACCAAAACTGCACACTATCTGCGCATAACCCAAATTAACCTGAGCTTCTTAAGCGATAAAGAATGCAATTGATTAGGAGATCATGATGCCTTAAAGGTCACAATAATATTAAGATCTTTTCATTTTTAATTATAATTATCAGCTGGTTAAAATCATCCACAAAGAAAATGCAAATGGTTACGAATGTCAGTGTTGGTGTTGATTTGACAATAGACAATAGGAGCAGGAGTAGGCCATTCGGCCCTTCGAGCCAGCATTGCCGTTCAATGTGATCATGGCTGATCATCAACAATCAGTACCCCATTCCTGCTTTCTCCCCATATCCCCCGACTCCAGTATCTTTAAAAGCCCTATCTAGCTCTCTCTTGAAAGTATCCAGAGAACCGGCCTCCACCGCCCTCTGAGGCAGAGAATTCCACAGACTCACAACTCTCTGAGTGAAGAAGTGTTTCCTTGTCTCCGTTCTAAATGGCTTACCCCTTATTCTTAAACTGTGGCCCCTAGTTCTGGACTCCCCCAACATCGGGAATTGAATTAGACAAAAATGCTGGAGAAACAGCAGGTGAGGCCGCATCTATGGAGCGAAGGAAATAGGCGACTTTTCGGGTCGAGACCCTTCTTCAAATTCGGGAATTAAATTGATTATTTTTCAATGCTATGTAACAAACACCCAATTGAAATTCAGATGAAACAAATCAATTCACTGGAACAAGTTTTCATTGCAAATAACACTAATTAACAAGACCTCACTGCCTTGCACGTTTAACAGTTAAAATGTAAAAGGATCATTAGCATGGCTTTCACAGATACCTTGGCAACTTTGTTTTCACTGTTGTTTTCTTTGAACTTTTCTTGCAATGTTTGGGCAAGTTGGCAGAGAAGTGCTCCGTTATCCAGCTTTCCCATAAAGCTTTCCGCAGTAATCTCTTTCCCTGTGTAAAATAAAAGCAAGATAATATAAGGTGGCAGGTACATTCTGTAACATGCCGATGTTTCAGGTGATTATAATACAGTGTGCAAGAAGGAACTACAGCTGGTTTAAACCGTAGACACAAAAAGCTGGAGTAACTCAGCGGGACAGGCAGCATCTCTGGAGAGAAGCTTCACAGATGCTGTTTGACCCGCTGAGCTGAAGAAGAGTTCCGACCCGAAACGTCACCCACCCATGTTCTCCAGAGATGCTGCCTGGCCCACTGAGTTACTTATCCTCTGATTATGATACAGATTTGATTATTTATATTGGGTCAAACTAATCCAGCAATTACACAGGGAAATGTTGACAAGTCACAGTGAACCCATCAGCATGTTCTCAACATCTGCCCATTTGATACCCCAGCCTTCAGCTTTATATCATTGGCACATTTACATATGGTTGGCTTGAGTGTGATCTCGTCCATCAGAAGAGTCATAATTGTTTAATACATTTTAATTCACATTTAATTATTGGTGGTATTGGTGACTCTCTCTAACTTCTACAGGTGCACAGTAGAGAGCATGCTGACCGGTTGCATCGTGGCTTGGTTCGGCAACTTGAGCGCCCTGGAGAGGAAAAGACTACAAAAATTAGTAAACACTGCCCATTCCATCATCGGCTCTGACCTTCCTTCCATCGAGGGGATCTATCGCAGTCACTGCCTCAAAAAGGCTGGCAGTATCATCAAAGACCCACACCATCCTGGCCACACACTCATCTCCCTGCTACCTTCAGGTAGAAGGTACAGGAGCCTGAAGACTGCAACGACCAGGTTCAGGAATCGCTACTTTCCCACAGCCATCAGGCTTTTAAACCTGGCTCGGACAAAACTCTGAACATTAATAACCCATTATCTGTTATTTGCACTTTATCAGTTTATTTATTCATGTGTGTATATATTTATATAATGGCATATGGATACATTGATCTGTTTTGTGGTCAATGCTTACTATGTTCTGTTGTGCTGAAACAAAGCAAGAATTTCATTGTCCTATCAGGGACACATGACAATAAATTCTCTTGAATCTTGAACTTTTCAATTCTGTTTCACTGTTTGGTTATGTTTCTACTTTCAGCATTAGGCTATTGGTATATAAAAAGACATATATTTAATATTGGTATAATTGATATAAAAGTACTCAGCTAAGCGGACTTGGCATCACCACCTCCCTCTGCAATTGGACACTGGATTTCCTCACCAACAGACCACAGTCTGTTAGGATCAACAACCTCACCTCCTCCACTCTAACACTGAACACCGGCGTGCCACAGGACTGTGTGCTCAGCCCTCTCCTCTACTCCCTCTTCACCCATGACTGCGTCCCTAAGTGTGGCTCCAACGCCATCATAAAATTTGCCGATGACACCACGGTGGTAGGACTGATCTGCGACAACAACGAATCAGCCTATAGGGAGGAGGTCCAGAACCTGGCAGCCTGGTGTGCCAACAATAACCTCGTCCTCAACTGTAAGAAGACAAAGGAAATCATTGTTGACTTCAGGAAGACCAGAGGTGGCAGACATACCCCCATTCACATAAATGGGACTGAGGTGGAGCGCGTCTCCAACTACAAATTCCTCGGGGTACATATCTCAGAGGATCTCTCCTGGTCCCTCAATACCACCAAACTGATCAAAAAGACGCAGCAGCGCCTTTACTTTCTGAGGAGGCTTAAGAAAGCTCACCTGTCCCCCCAGACCCTGTCCAACTTCTACCGCTGTACCATAGAAAGCATCCTGACCACCTGCTTCACGGTATGGTACAGCAGCTGCACCGCAGCGGACAGGAAGGCACTGCAACGGGTGGTGAAAACCGCTCAGCACATCATCGGTGCCTCGCTCCCTGCCATGGATGCCCTCCACCGCAAACGGTGTCTGAGACGGGCCGGGAAAATCATCAAGGACCTCTCTCACCCTAACCATGGGCTATTTGCCCTCCTCCCATCAGGGAGGCGGTACAGGAGCCTCAGGTCTCGCACAAGCAGGCTGAGGAACAGCTTTTTCAATAACACCATTATACTGCTGAACAGAGTCCCGTCTCTAGCTATCTTTAGACTCTCCCATTTGTATACATGTATTGCCTATGTGCCAGTTTAATTCATCCACAGGCCACACATTGTTAACCATGTTTTTATTTTTATTTGTATTTTTATTTTGTATTTTTATTTTTATTTCTACTATCTTGCACTATGACCAGACGCTAAACTGCATTTCGTTGTACCTGCAATGACAATAAAGTTGAATTGAATTGAATTGAATAATTAAAAGCCAATACCCACTGAAGGAAGCCAGAAGATGAAATTCAGATTATGGATTGCTGCCCAATTTGACAATGCCCATCTTGAAGTGCCCACCCACGGCACAGTGGAGCAGCAGTAGAATTGCTGCCTTACAGCTCCAGAGACCTGTCTGCAAGAAGTTTGTACTTTCTCCCCGTGAACTGCATGGGTTTTTTTCCGGGTGCTCTGGCTTCCTCCCACACTTCAAAGACATGCAGGTTTGTAGGCTAATTGGCTTGGTAAAATTGAAAATTGTGCCTCGTGTGTGTAGGTGAGTGTTAGTATGCGGTGGGCAGAAGAGCCTGTATCTGTGCTGTAATCTAAACTAAAAAGATAGAGGATTTTTTGGGGATATTTTGTAGAATATTTATTTGCTATATTTTGTTTAAAATCTATCATTTTTTAAGACTCTCTTTGTCATCATATGATTTCCCTTTGTAGTACTTCAAAATATTTTGCACCCAAATTAATTATTCTCATACTATTCATTATTGCGATTTGGGGAAAGCTGGGAGAACAGAATTTACTGAATGAAATTAAATACTCATTTAGGCTATTATCACTAAATTGAGGCTATAATTATATTTAATAAATTACTGACACAGGAACAATATTCATTCAACCTCGGCAACTCCAGATTCTCATGGTTCTTTCTTAAGGAGTGACCCCGGGCTTAGTTTCATTTTTAGTTTTAGAGATACAGCATGGAAGCAGGCCCTTTGGCCGACCGAGTCCATGCTGACCATGGATCACCCATACAAAAGTTCTATGGTATCCCACTTTCACATTCTACACACTAGGGGAAACCCACCCAATAGTCTTTGGAGTGTGGGAAGAATCCAGAGCATCAGGATTCAACCCACACGGTCATAGCGAAAACGTACAAACTCCGTACAGACAGCACCCACAGTCAGGATCGATCCTGGGTATCTGACGCGGTGAGGCAGCAGCTCTACCGCTGCAACACTGTGCCACCACCATGTAATCATTGCCATTCAATATGATAATGGTTTATCATCCAAAATCAATACCCCGTTCCCGCTTTTTCCCATATCCCTTTATTCCCTTAGCCCTAATGGCTAAACCTAACTCTCTCTTGAAAACATCCAGTGAATTGGCCCCCACTGCCTTCTGTGGCGGAGAATTCCACAGATTCACAACGCCCCCAGCCAGATTTCAAAAAGAGTCTGAACACTTATATTTCTACTACTCATTTCATTCTAAATCTCAGCTCAATTTCTGACAATTATTTTCCATTGTGTTTGGCATCCATTTCATGTTTGGACCTATTATATAATTACAAGTTAATATTCATGAAAACTCACATTGGGAAAAGGGTGACGTGACAGCTGAACAATAGGCTTTCAAACAAAAATGAAGCAATGAGATTTTACAACAACGCAAGGCAATTGACACCATGTGAAGGCATTCAGAATTGGATTTCTACACAATTTAAATACTGGGATACTTTCTGCCAAATATATAACCGAATACTTGCATTTCAAACTTTGAAGCATTCAATTATCTTAACGTTACCAAGCCCTGGGTTGTACTGAGACATAATTTTAAAAAAGTAAAAAAATACCAGATGGACCATTCTTAGTTAAGTTTAGAAATAGAGTGGAAACAGGCCCTTTGGCCCATCGGGTCCGCGCCGACTAGCCATCGCCGCACACTAACTATCCTACGCCGACTAGGGACAATTTTTACATTTACCAAGCCAATTAACCAACAAACCTGTACGTCTTTGGAGCGTGGGAGGAAACCGAAGATCTCAGAGAAAACATACACTGGTCAATTGGAAAACGTACAATCTCCGTACAGACAGCACCCGTTGTCTGGATCGAACCCGGGTCTAATAAACCACAACAAAGGCTCATGGAGCTTAAACATCATGAGTGTTTTACTGTCATATGTCCTGAAACAGAAGAATGTTTTTTTTTTCCCTTGCATTCCTATTTAGTAATCTGGTACCAAAATTCAAAATACTGAGCTAAAAATTCCTTGAGCTGTTCATTTTAATTCTATCTACTCAATAAATATCCCAGTTGGGTAAATGCAGCATGAAAAAGAATAGCACATTGTGGCAGCACAGCAGTAGAGCTACTGCCTTACAGCGCCAGAGACCCAGGTTCGATCCTGGCTACGGGTGCTGTCTGTTCAGAGTTTGTACGTTCTCCCCGTGACCGGCATGGGTTTTCCCATTTCCTCCCACACTCCAAAGACGTAAATGTTTGTAAGTTAATTAGCTTGGTATTAAAAAAATGTAAAAATATTAGTCTAGTGTGTGGAGGATAATGTTGGTGTGCAGGGCTCTCTGGTCGGTTTGGACTCGGTGAGCCGAAGAGCCTGTTTCCGCGCTGTATCTTGAAACAAAAAAACTAAATGGAAATAGGGCTACAGAATTATGCATAGACTGTTCTTCGAAATCCTCAATATATACTCTGAAGCTCTATTTACGGATCACCTAAAGCCCAAGAAGCGGAGTCCTGGGCGTGTAGTTGAATTCATGGAAGGTGGTCTTGGAAGGGAGGATGCTCCTCAAACTGTGGCGCATCCTGGACAATACAGCTCACCCACTCCATGACACACTGGTCAACCTGAGGAGCACCTTCAGCAACAGACTGGTTCCAACAAGATGCAGCACAGAAGATCCTTCTTCCCCGTGGCTATCAAACTGTACAACTCCTCCCTCTTCTCTCGTAGGGTAGACTGAGACTGACCTCCCTCCCGCCTCCCCAAGCTTTGCACATCCCCAATCCTGGACTTTCCACTCATCACTTCCATTTGATTATTTCACGTATCTTGTTGTGTTTTATGACCGTTTGCAGACTAATTTCCCTCCTGGGATAAATAACATTTTATCGTATCCTATTGTATCGTATCATATCCAATCTCGGCTTTGGAGGCACGTACACGCTCTCTCTCCACACACCAGTCGATTCTCTTGCAGATCAAATCTCTATGCCATGAATTTATACTTTGGCTCAGTCTTCACAGCACCCTTGATTAGCAAAGATTTACACCCCTCTATGAGAAGAAATTCCGCTCCATGTCCTCTGGCCATCCATTCCAAATTCAGATTCCGATTCCGATTCAAACTTTATTGTCATTGTGCAGTGTACAGTACAGAGACAACGAAAAGCAGTTAGCATCTCCCTAGAAGAGCGACAAAGAATATGAGCAATAAATAAATATATTTACGTGCATTCAGTCATAGTAGTGCAATTATTTTTTCCTGGTGGAAGGAGTGTCCGGGGGGGGGGTGATTGGCAATCACCGAGGTACAGTGTTGAGTAATGTAACAGCCGCAGAGAAAATTCTGGCCATTATTGTTAGGGGAAACATCCTCCTCGCAGCATCAACCCTATCAAAACCCCACAGAACCTTAAAGCTTTCAATAAGATCACCTATAATTTTTATCCACTACCATGTACAGACCAATATTTCTGTTCCATGTATTTTCCTAAAGTATTTTCATAACTTTACTCCAGGAATTAACAAGAGAACCTTCTCTGCATTGCCTTCAAAGTGAGTTTAACCTTCCTTAAATACAGAGAACCAAACTGTACATCGCAATCCAGATGCGGCCTCACCAACACCCTATTAATCTGTCAAAACGTCCTTATTTTTACACTCTAGATTGCTTGCAACAAAGTCAACGTTGCATGAGCATTCCTTGTTACTTGCTGTACCTGCCCAATAAACTTTTGTGTTTTAAGGATAAAAATGACATAGAATGCAATCTTCGAGAATGGTTCAAAGGCATCAGACACTAAACAAGTCCTGAAGAATACAACTGCCAGATTAGTCCCATTTGTCCTCTTTTCAGTTGTAGATACACATTCCATGATGACCTTGGCAAAGGTTGTGGGATAAATGAACAAATCTAACAGTTGGGGCGGCACAGTGGCACAGCAGTAGAGCTGTGGCCTTACAGTTTGATCCTGACTATATGTGCTCTCTGTACGGAGTTTGTACGTTCTCCCTGTTGCCGCATGGGCTTTCCCCGGGTGCTGCGGTTTCCTCCCACACTCCAAAGACATACAAGTTTGGAGTTTAATTGGCTTTGGTAAAATTGTACATTGTTCCTAACGTGAAGCATAGTGATAGTGTTCGGTGTGGACTTGGTGGGCCAAAGGGCCTGTTCCGCACTGATTCTCTGTTTTCATTGAGATGAAATGGACTGTCACCAGCAAAAGAATTATACACATCAACAACGTATATTTACACACTTTTTATTCCGACCAACCATGTGTCCAATTCAGATTGGAACATTCTGGTTTCTATTGCAAATATATTGCATCAGAGCCAGCAGCACATTTAACCAAGTTACTCCAGTACATTTACAAGCACTAGCACATGTCAATGACCAGGTCATCTTCTGTACACATAAAGCAGAACAGAAGTAACCTGGCTAATTGGCCTACTCCAAGACACACACAGATTGATGATAGATCACAACAGTCCCATCAAGTAGAAATTACCAACAACCTGGCTCTAAATCTCATCACTAAATAGATTATAAGGGTATAAATACGACCAAGATGAGAATGGCAACTTGTGACATTAAATCAACATTTGACTAAGTGTGGCATCATGGTCAAATGCAAAATTAAGATCAATGAGGAACAAGAAACCATTCTGTAGTGGCTGGAATCGTTTTTTGGCAAAAAAAATAAACATTACATTGTTTACTGGAGACCATTTGCCTCTGTCCTGAGCATCAATTGATCTCAGAATTCCCAGGACAACATTTTGAGGTCAGGTGTCGTCAGCCATTTCATCAATGACTTTCTCTCCTTCTCAGGTTCAGAAACAGGGCTGTGCCTAAACTATTCAGCTTGTTCTGATCTTGGCTTGTAAAACAGTCCAATGTTGCATTTATGACACGCAAGATTTAAACCCTGCTTCAAAAGATCTTACCAACAACATCCTGACTATAAATTCAACTAATCCAGGCACACAACTGAGCAGAACAGAGACTAGACAAGTAGTTCACCTTACAAGTTCCTCAAATCTTCTAACTAACTAACTTATTAACTAACTAACTAAACGAACATGACTAATCATGGTGGGTATGTAATATTCTCCATTTGCTTGCATGAGTGTAGTTGCAATATTCAAGGGAAAAAAAACAAATATTATAAAACACATTCTATGTCCCTTTCTGACCTTTATTACCAATGAAGTGTTGTTGGCTCCCATTGGTGTTGCAACATATGGAATGAAGGTTAAGTATGGATATGTCACCTGGAAGAACTTCTCTTCTCAAAAATACCTTCAATTCCACCCAAAAGAGAGACAAAACTTGGGGTTTAATGCCTCATTCAATAGTACATCACTAATTTCCACATGGCACTGGGGCGTCAGTTTAGGTTTTTGTGCTCAAATCCGCCATATTGGGGAACTGATTAGGGATGATCAGCCATGGTCACATTGAATGGTGGTGCTGGCTCGAAGGGCCGAATGGCCTACTCCTGCACTTATTGTCTATTGTCTATTGTCATATTCATTTTATAGACACAAAAAGCTGGAGTAACTCAGCGAGATAGGCAGCATCTCTGGAGAGAAGGGTCTCGACCCGAAATGTCACACATTCCTTCTCTCCAGAGATGCTGCCTGTCCCGCTGAGTTACTCCAGTTTTGGTGTCTATTTTCCGTTTAAACCAGCATCTGCAGTTCCTTCTTACACATATTAATTTTATAGTCGCGAGAGCCAGTAAATGAGCCACAGCTGATACCAATGAGAATCTAGATATGAACCGAGCCAAAACAACCATGCCTAATTTGTTCAGCTAAACAGTCAATCCTAAAGAAAAAGGTTTATGAAGATCAAAAACTCAGACCTGGCAAAAAGGATAATGATCTATTAGTTGTCTGTAGTTTTAGTCCTCCTTTCTGCTTCAGAGACCTTGACGACACTCAGCAGGCAGCTTGTTAGCTTTCACAACACTTTAAAGAAAAGAGTTCCTCAGAGAAATAACAACATCATCTGCCTCATACGAGTGATTCCTTATTTTTGAACCATAACCCTTTGTTCCAGATTGACCCACGCACTAAACGTCCTCTCCACATCCTCCCACTCAAGACCATTCGGGATTTTGCGTTTTGATTCAGTCGCATCCAACTCTTCATTATGTTACCAGAATCAATCTTAGCCTGTCAAATCTTTCCTTAAAGGCTACCTGTCCATTGCAAATATCAGTCTGGTCACCCTTCTCCAAACTGTTTCCAATGCATTGAAATCCATAAAATACAGGAGAAATACAGGAGAATAATAATGCATGTAGAACACCAGCTATGAACTCATCTGTGCCCCATATGACTAAAACATATTGTCTCCATTTTTGGATTCAATTCCCCGAACAATAAGCAACAAAAGCCATTCTAACATATTTCTTAACTACTTGCAGTACCATATAAATAAATCATATTTACATCACGTTTGTTTGTTGGATTTATATCCCATCCATTTATACAAAGCATTTCTCCATTAATTTAGTTTTTAGTTTTAGAGATACAGCACAGAAACAGGCCCTTTGGCCCATTGAGTCCACATTGACACTACTCTGCGGGTCTGCGGAGTGGAGCGGGCGGCGCCGTCTTTAACATCGGGAGCTTGGGAGCTCCAACCCGGCGCGGCCCTGTCGGCTTCGGAAGACGACAATCCCCTGCTAGGAAGCGGCCGTTCCAGGTGGCCCAGCCGCTGTGAGGACTCTCCTGACGCCGGGGCAACTCCACCCGGCCAGAACGGCCAGGAACATCGGGCCTCCATAGAGGCAATAGCGGTGGCCTCAAATAGGCCTGACTTCTGGGAGAACTGGGGTTGGGGACTGGACTTTGTGCCTTCCCCCACAGTGGTAACCATTATGGGGGGATGATTTTTCTGTGTGTAGTTACTATGTTAGTCTGTGTCCAAGATGGCTGTCGGAAGAGAGAGTGGACGCTGCCGCGCTTTAGCTGTTGCTGCTCTCTTCACATTGTGTTTTTTGATTTTGATTTCTATCTTTAATTTGTATATTGATGATGTCCTTAATATTTATTTTTCTCCAACTATATGTTTTTTTCTCTTCTGTTAATCTTTGTAAGGTGTCCTTGAGATTTGAAAGGCGCCCGAAAATAAAATGTATTATTATTATTAATATTACTCTACACACACACACAAGGGACAATTTACATTTATACGGAGCAAATGAACCTACAAACCTGTACATCTTTAGAGTGTGGGAGGAAACAGAAGATTTCGGAAAAAACCAACGCGGTCACAGAGAGAGGGTACAAACTCGGTACAGACAGTACTCGTAATTAGGATCAAACTGCAAGCACTGTAAGGCAGCAACTCTACCACTGCGTTACTGTACTGCCCTTGTTCATGCCCCAATTTGTAAATGTGTTTATTAAATTATACAGAAGCTGTTTAAATTTGTTCTCGGTGTGCTTTTATTTAAAATCATTGTCCATCGTGCCCTGCTTTAAATAGTTCAAAGCGTTTCAAATCCAACATTTAAATCCAACAGTTAAATATAAAATTAACAATGACAATAATGACAACCTATGTTAGAGGAGTCCAGAGCCAGGGGCCATAGTTTAAGAATAAGGAGTAAGCCATTTAGAAAGGAGATGAGGAAACACTTTTTCCACACAGAGGGTGGTGAGTCTGTGGAATTCTCTGCCTCAGAGGTCGGTGGAGGCCGGTTCTCTGGATGCTTTCAAGAGAGAGCTGGATGGGGCTCTTAAAAATAGCGGAGTCAGGGGATATGGGGAGAAGGCAGGAACGGGGGGTACTGATTGTGGATGATCAGCCATGATCATATTGAATGGCGATGCTGGCTCGAAGGGCAGAATGGCCTACTCCTGCACCTATTGTTTAATGCTCCAACAATTTTTAAATGCTATTTATGAATTACACTCGTGTAGAAAATGATTTAACTTGCTCGTAGTAAATCTTTATTAGCCCCATGCTAATAAAGAAATTGTGAGCTTCTTCAAGCACCGTTTCATTTTCCATTGAGTAAAGAATTTACATATATTTAGATTATATCCCTTAAGCTGCTTAGATATGTGAAGCCACAGGAAAAATAATAATTGCTTTAAAAGATAGAGTTGTTTTTTTTAAAACAGTATAAAGATTTGTTTAAAAAAGGATATGATACACCACAAAATACTATTTTATGTTTTCCCATCTTCTGAAAATCGAAAGTGAATTGATTTTCTTTGGTTGTGAAATAAATCCACCACGAGACTACACAGCAAGAATAAAAATTTTCTTCCTGATTAATTGCATTCCTCATTGCACATTTTTGGATTCACTTTCAAGTCAAATGCCAATGCAAGCTCTGCCGAGAAATAACAGTAATAAATTTTAACATTTTGGCCTCTTAAAATGTCATTAGTATTATGTGATCAGTAGTAGGTGATCAAGCACTTTGAACTCTGTTTTTCCATATACTCACAGTTACGTATTTCTATTCTTAAAACTCTTAGGTCTAGGACAAGGGTTCCCAACCCGAGGTAAACTTACCCCAAAGGGGTAAATTTCACCCACCCAGGGGTTAAATTTGTTGATTCTGGATTTGTACATATTTTTTCTCATGGACTGACTGTGTTTGGTTCTGGTATACCGGTATCTGTTCATCATTAGTTGTTCATAAATAAATGAAATAACATTGTTGTGTGGTATTAAAGTTGCCGGGGGTAAATGGGACGAAAAAGGTTGGGAACCCCTGATCTAGGACAAGAAAAAGATCTACAGCAGTGGTCTGTGTTCGAGTGATCAATGGTCAGCATTGACTTGGTGGGCCAAAGGGCTTGTTTTCATGCTGAAGACACACATGGCCTTATAAACTCACCCCTTTTACAGCACTTTCTCTGGAGTTGACAGACTGTAATCTCCTCACTCATAAATATAGATTTCTCCCACAAACTCCACTTTAAATCAAATTCAGCAACAAATCAAAATCACCTTAAAGACTGCACCATCAGTAGTGGTTTTCCTGCAGGTGATTAACATAGGCTTGTAGCTGGATTGTGACAGCCAGTTTGAGGCAAAGATCTTATAGCGGTGGCTTGAGGGCTGTTGCCAAATCCTTGTTGCACGAAGATTGACAATCAGCTACCTATTCTGCATATTTTCAGTTTAACACAGGATGCAATTGCTACCACAGTGTACAATTTTCCACATTATAGAAATATGCATTCAATTACCAAAGAAAATTGGAAACAAATGAGCAGCTCTGGTGCCAAAAATATACACATTTCCATATTTCATGAGCAATGTATAGAAATAAATCTTTTAGCTCCTCAATTAAATAAAGTGGAAGATCCGATAATTAAAATTCTTTGCTTTATCCTTGTGAAAAGGTATAGAAGTGTGAAAATGCACACCTGCAGATTCAGGGAGTTTCTTTTCAGCTGTAATCAGGCAACAGAACCATCCTACCACCAACTAGAGTGCAGTCCTGAGCTACTGTCTACTTCATTAGAGACCCTCGGATGATCTTTAGTGCCTTGCACTAAACGTTATTCACATTATTCCCTTTATCATGTTTCTGTATACAGTGGACGGCTCGATTGTAATCATGTATTACCTTTCCGCTGACTGGTTCGCCACAGTTTTCCCAGCTTTAAAACCCAACCCAGATATGACTTTGTGAATTTGACAGTTTAGTTACTAGCTACAATAAGTCATGCTTGTTTGATAGGTCTCCCTCTTGTTTGATTATCGGTGAAGGAATGCAAAGACACAACAGGTACCAGACTGGTATCGGATTTGAATTGATGCAGTTGATAACACAAAAGTGATGCAGTTTGAGGAATTTAGAGGCTTACTGGACTTTTCTACGTGGAGCAGTGATCCTGGCAGGCAGCGGACATGTTGAATGCTCAACACATCTGACAAGGAATGTGATGCTCAGGCTGCAAAGAAAGCCAAGCGGATAAATGCGAGACATTCCTTGAAGAAGGCAAGACAGCAGTTTAGCTAAAGCAAGTAGATGTACCAAGAAACTTGAAAGAAAGTAACCAGACAGAACGCCAAGTGAAGCGGCCTGGTAATTAATGAAAATGTGATATCTTCAGCAGCGATTTTCCCTTGAGAGCAGGTAATATTCACAAAGGATGTAGCTTCAGAGGCAAAGGGAATAATGAGAGCATTTTTGGGGGATTCATGGATTTTTAGTGCTATCGGCGTGTGTACATGACAGTAGTGATAGGCATTGATTTGTTTCAGCACAGCTCAATAACTGAAGCAGAAGCATCATGATGGAACAAGAATATACTGGGGAAGAAGATGATAGTTCTGTGCCAGAGTGACAAAGTAATGCCTCACGGTGCTGGAGACCCAAATACAATCCTGTTGTGTGGGGCATGCAGTGTGCATATTCTCCCTGTGACCATGCAGGTTTCCTCATACTGCTGCAGTTCCCTCTACACCCAAGAGATGTGTAGGTTGGTAGGTTGACTGGTCAATGAAAACCATCCCCAATTGCAGATAAATGGGGGAGGTTGATGGGAATGTGAGGAGAATAAATATGGGGATTAGTGTAAGCAGGTGGCTGATGGTCTGCCCAGACTTTGTGGGTCAAAGGGCCAGTTTGTGAGTTGTACTGCTCCCTGACTTACCGACATATTGAGGGAGTGCAGCGTAGGTTTACAAGGTTAATTCCCGGGATGGCGGGACTGTCATATGCCGAGAGAATGGAGCGGCTGGGCTTGTATACTCTGGAGTTTACAAAGATGAGAGGGGATCTTATTGAAACATATAACATTATTTAGGGCTTGGACACGCTAGATGTAGGAAACATGTTCCCGATGTTGGGGGAATCCAGAACCAGGGGCAGCAGTTTAAGAACAAGGGGTAAGCCATTTAGAAAGGAGCTGAGGAAACCAGTGTTGGCTCGAAGGGCCGAATGGCCTATTCCTGCACCTATTGTCTATTGACGTTATGTGGAGCCTATCCCTGTAGGGTTCCTCAACTCGGACCCTAATTGTACCAATTGCAGAAGCACTGAACAATTGGGAGATGGGCCAGAAAGAAACAAGCTAGATAGAAAATTAGACAAAAATGAGATATTTTGGAGGAAATGGCATTTTGACTCCAGCGATCAGAGGTTAATCTATTTTGAGTAATGAAGCACTTTCATAGTGATTTGGCAATTACATAACAGCGGGACTGTTCACAAACCTTGATAGCAAACAGAGGAAGATTCTGCAATCAGTTTGGCCAACACAGGACAGCCAATGTACAGCTGCACAGTTGCAAGAATCCATGGGAAAGATGTAACGCAACAGATTCTGTAGCAAGGTAGTAATGTCTACGATTGGCACAGACACTAATGGCAAAGAAGATGAGACTGTGCTGGTTCAGTGCCCAAAAGACTTTTACTATTTACAGAATTTATGACTGGGCAATTGAAGTTCCGATCAAGTATAACTTTCTCTTTTGGGAATGTGGAAGCAGTTCAAAAGCTGTAACGATTCTTTGAAGGATATCACAATATGTCGACTTATTAATGTCTGCCAAACATGTCAGACTGCAACAGGACAGGCTGAAATCAGTCACAGAATTGTACAGCACAGAAACAAGCCTTTCAGCCGACCACATCCATGCTGATCTTTTTGCCCATCTATACTAATCCTATTTGCCCACTTTAGGTCCATACCATGTCATGGTAGAGAGGAAAACAATGGAGTTGATACAGAAAGGCTGTGACTCTTGGACTTCAAGAGGGGACTCCAAAACGGAGGCTAGACCCAATATCTACAAACAGCTGATGAGAAAGTCAAGTTGCAAGAAGTTGTGAAAACAAAAGCACAAGGACGGAGAGTTTGAAAACAAAATTGTAGGAACTATTGCAACTAAGTTCATGGCATTCAACTACGTACTAAATGAGGTATAATAGTAACTCCTGTAGGTACTGATAAGAATGTAGCCTGTACCAAATTTAGTGAAAAGTTTAATATACACAGGTGATCAAGACATGAAATGTATTTCTGATTATAAAGTCACTTATATTGAAGTAACAATTGCAGAGCAAGTCATGTGGCCAGGTGCACATGAAGCCCACCTAGTGAGGAGATCGACTGGAGTTATTACCACATGGAGTGGATACTTCAAAGACGTCAAGAACAGCTTGCAGTGAAGAGTTCAGAGAAGAATGACAAAGCGATTGAATGTATTTATAATTAGTTGAATTTGCAACCATATATCAATATAAATAATTAACTGATTATAGTTTTATCTAAATGAATTGTTAATGGTATGCATTGGGATGTTATTTGCTACATTTCCACAAAAGGAGAAGCAGTGCAGTGTGTACTTGTCCCTTTAAGAGATAGGTTAAGAATCGTGTTACGAGGAGGTAAACTGTAGGCACAAGACACTGCTATTTAGTTGAGAGCTAAAACCTTCAATAAAGAATATTATGCCGATTACTGCCAGTTATTTGTTTATTTATCTATAAAAAAAAGCTTACTATGGACATTACAACCTCGTGCTGGAGTAAAGGGCCTGCCCCACTTGGGCGTCATTGCACGTCATTTACGCAACATCATTTACACGTCACGACGCACGACACGACGCGCGTGTCGTGATGTGCACGTGATGCGCGCATGGCGTGTATTATGCCTGGTGAGGCGTGGTGGCGTAGGCAGTGACGCGCGGTCGCACGCAGCGCCCAGGATTTGGGGATTCACAAAATCTTCGCGCACCACTTGCGTGACGCGCAAATGACGCCCAGGTGGGACAGGCCCTTTACTCAACAGTTCAGACAGCATCTGTAGAGAACATGGATAGGTGATGTTTTGGATCAAGATCTTTCTTCAGACAGATTGTACGGGGGAGAAGAAAGCTTTATGTTTGCCTATTTCGTTGCCCGAAACGTTGCCTATTTCCTTCGCTCCATAGATGCTGCCGCACCCGCTGAGTTTCTCCAGCACTTTTGTCTGCAACAAATTAAGTTGCCGGATACTGCTGATTAATGTGTTTCTTGACCAAACAATTACAAGAAATACTCACATGTACATTTAATTGCAGGTTGAAACTATTTACATTTGGGTCAAATAAAAAGTTCATTCCTGTTGATTAAAATATAACACTTCATTGAAACGAATGGAAAGTTTGAAGTTTTTCCCCCAAAACTTCAAAGAAGGGTTTTGACCTGAAACATTATCCATTCCTTCTCTCCAAAGATGCTGCCTGTCCTGCTGAGTTACTCCAGCATTTTGTGTCTATCATCAGTATAAACTAGCATCTACAGTTCCTTCCTACACTTTATCTCATGTTTGACCAAAGCTTAAAATATATTTATCAAGCAACAGGTATGCATAATACATCTTCATTCAAATAACACATTGATTGATTATTGATATGAACATGTCCTGAATTACAATGTTTTTAGAAAATGTGAAAGAAGGATAAGAAGAAACAAAAATGATCGTAAAATATTGTAGGAAATCATTTGGAAGACAAAAACGCTGGAGAAACTCAGCAGGTGAGCCAGCATCTATGGAGAGAAGGAATAGGCGACGTTTCGGGTTGAGACTCTTCTTCAGAAATCATTTCATTACAATCCACAGAATCCAACCAGTTAGGGCTAAATATTGCAGTAGTTAATAGTTTTGCTCATTGATATCAGGGTTAGAGAGAGACACACATTAGAAGGTATACCTGTAGTCATCAGGACCAAATCATCTGGTACATTTCAATAGTATTAAATAGACACTAGAATTATTAATTTTAATGATCTTTGTTCAACTGATATTTGTATATATTTTAATATGGAATGTAGATCACCAGTTATTAAAGAAAAGATAATCACTGATGCCAGTGACTCAAAGGTTTTACAGTCAATACTGAAAATTAACTTAGAATCTGCAGGATAGCTCTTCATGCATTTCTGCTGGATCACACAAAGAGGTCATTAACATAAATCGAAGAAGCAGAATTAGGCCATTCGGCCCATCAAGTCTATGCCATTCAATCATGGCTGATCTATCTCTCCCTTCTAACCCCATTCTCTTGCCTTCTCCCCACAACCACTGACACCCTAAATATCAAGCACCTATCAATCTCCACCTTAAAAATATCCATTGACTTGGCCTCCACATCCATCTGTGGCAATGAAATTCCTCCTCATTTCCTTTCTGAAGGCAAGTTCTTTTATTCCGAGACTATCCTAGATATGGTCAAGGGTATGTTATACAGAAATGGCCCAAGGGTTAGAAACATAGAGACTGGGTGTAAGAGTAGGTCATTAGGTCCTTCGAGCCAGCACCCCCATTCAATATGATCATGGCTAATCATCCAGAATCAGTACCCTGTTCCTGCTTTCTCCCCAAATCCCTTGATTCTAAGAGCTATATGAAACTCTGCTAGGAGCAATCCACCTACAGCCATATTTGTAGATCTGTCCTCATGATTTCACCCAGTTTCTCCTGCCATGCAACACCCTGCAGATTGGCCATGTTGGGACGCATAAATGGATCAAGCAGTGGTTCCCACAAAGGACTCCTGGCATGGCCCATCCTTCAGCACATTAAGTGTGCAGAGCAGATAGATCACCGAGTACAAGTAATAATTATGAAACAGCAATAACTGCAGACCAACCAACCAGAGAACCTTGTCAACTGTGGCACCTAGACATTTTGGTATCATAGGAAAAACCATGTAGAAGGGCATTGGTAGGGAGAGCAGTTCATAAGCAGACCATTTAGCCCATCGAGTCTACACCATTCAATCAATGCAGATCTATCTTTCCCTCTCAACCCCACTCTCCTACCTTCCACCAGTAACCTTTGAAAACCTGTACTAATCAAGAGCCTGTCAATCTCCACTTTAATGAATGAATAGGTTTATTGGCCAAGTATTCACATACAAGGAATTGCCTTGGTGCTCCGCCCGCAAGTGACACCGACATAAAGTGACAGTTAGGAATGACACATAAAACATTAATAATAAAACATTATTGTTTAAACATGTGAATTCAACAAAATACCAGAGCAGAAGGAGGCTACAGATTTTTGGTTATTGCGTAGAAACATAGAAACATAGAAAATAGGTGCAGGAGTAGGCCATTCAGCCCTTCGAGCCTGCACCACCATTCAAATGATCATCCAACTCAGTATCCTGTACCTGCCTTCTCTCCATACCCCCTGATCCCTTTAGCCACAAGGGCCATATCTAACTCCCTCTTAAATATAGCCAATGAACTGGCCTCAACTACCTTCTGTGGCAGAGAGTTCCAGAGATTCACCACTCTCGGTGTGAAAAATGTTTTTCTCATCTCGGTCCTAAAGGTCCTGGGCCTTGCAGTGTACAGTTCGTCAATGGGGGGGGGATTAAAAATACCCAATGGCTTGGCCTCCACATCCATTTGTGCCAATGGATCCCACAGATTCACCACCCTCTGACTAAAGTTGTCCACGATCAGTTCACTAAAACGTCTGTGAAAAGACCATCTAGCGAGGGAACAGACAAGATGGTACTGTCATTTCCTATCTAACAGTTTATGTTGTTTACATTCAAAGTCAGTACCAGAGGTGATTTCCATTAAAGGAGATGATAAAGGAGGACCCTGCCTGCTCCTCCTAAGGTTAATTTTAAATTGCATGGTATTTTCAAGGAACAGTAGAGTTATTGCTGGTGTCTTTGCCAATGTACATCCTGGCCAATATTTGTGCTCCAGTCAACATCACTAGAAACAAATGATCTGATCATTTTCACATTACTCTAGGTGGAAGCTTGCTGTGCCAAGTTTCCACATTACTTCTGTGACTGCACATCCAAAGTACTCCATTGGCTGCAAACCACTTTTGGACATGCTGAAGTTGTGGAAGGTGCAAAGGAAATGCACTTCTTTTCTTTCTTTTACGTCACCAAACCAGATACTATTCCTCGAAAGCCCTGTTCAGTTGCTTCATAACTTTCACCACTATGAAAAAGCCGAAGGCTGCTAACATTTTAAATTGTTTTAATCAAACACGTCAATACTTTTGTAATCTTACCTAATAAATTTGTCAGCCAAAGAGCCAAGTCCTCCTTCATTGGTAATAAACTAGCTTCATGCCTGCTTGCTAACCATTGACCATATTGGTGCACATCAGAGAGGCTGGGGCCGGGCTCTTTTGGGGGACTAAATGTGCTGTACATCTTCCTTTATCCACCTGTAATTTACAACAGAGAAAAAATAAAGTTGTAATGATTTACAACATACACGGTGTCATGAATGAACTGTGTAAGAAGGAACCGAAGATAGACACAAAAAGCTGGAGTAACTCAGCGGGACAGGCAGCATCTCTGGAGATGAGCTTTACTTTATCAATATTTACACTCCAGCAATTGAAAGAATGGGAATTCAACAAAAGAAAATAATTAAGTCTGATGAAAATTCTTGACCCAAAACATCACCTATTCCTTTTTTCCAGAGATGCTTTCTGACCTGCTGAGTTTACTCCACTTTTTTGTGTCCATCTTCAAATAAATACTAATCTGCTTTTATCTTTGCATTAGTATTCAAAACGAAAATGACATTAATTACACTTGGTAAAGGAATCTAACAGCTGAAAAATGGTTATACAAGGTTTTTTCCCCAAAAATAAAAGCACAGTTCACTGAATATGAATGTTTTGCTTTACCTTGGTCCCAGTCAACTGTGCTACTAATGGGTCTGCAGTGTTTTTGCCGAGGGAGCCTCTAATTGTACAGTTTTTCTGCTTCAGAAGAGCCCTTTTTGTACCTAAATTTGAGCTTGCATCTCAAGTTCCAGGCAGCACAATCAACGTTAGTGACCTGGTTTAGCACAGTTTATAATACGCCACAGAGCATGCATCAGTCTGGTCCTTTTAACAAACACAGCTATAAGGCACAATACACTCCCTCCAGCAGAACAGTAGGGTTTTATACAAGACTGCACAGAGATGCATTCACAGCAGCGGCTTAGCATAGAGAGCAGTGTTAGTGTCTTTAATCATTTGTAATTCAAACTATTAACAGCTGCACAAGCAAAATACAAAATATTACAGAGACATCTACAATGAAATCGGCAGTAATTCAGAACATTTTAAAAAAGTATCGACTACGTAAAATAAAATTCCCCTAAATATTCGACTGTGCAACGGAGATGATTAATAAAGCAATGTAGCACCGGCTGCGAAATTGCAGCATTATTGTACTATTTTTGATTTTAGAATAATCCATAAATTATAGAAAACCTATTGGAGAAATCATTCTAAGGGTAGAGTTTTCCAGATTTCTTCATTAAATTAAATCAGGTGAACGAATTAATCAAGATTTCAAGCAGAAACTAAAACAATCAAGATTGCTTAGAGTTTAGAAATAATGGCACACCGGGTTTAAAGTATTCAGTTAACTGCACCTCGCACTGTGTCATTAGCCTGTACACATTCAAAGCTCTTAATTGTTTGCGAGCAGTCTGATACGGTGTCGGTACTCCTTGGTTTACGCTATGATTTCATGCTTGCTTTACTGGTAGTGTCGGGACAGCTGCAGGAAAATCACTGCATCGCACCTCACCCACTCCAAGCGGATCCGTCCTGACGATTTCCACTCAGTTTCCACTGCAATGCAACACTCTGCAGGTCGACCTGGCCGGGGCGCGTACACGGATGAAACAACACGTCCCGCAAAGGGCTCCTGGCATGGCCGATTCTTCAGCTCATGAAGTGTGCATCTTAGATTGAAGGATTCAAGTAGCGCCGACCACGGAGTAAACGCCACATTGCCTACTACACACACATTCACATCATCCTGTCAGATGAGAACGGAAGTCAAAGCCTTTCCATTGCCAGGCATTTCGCTGTCATGATCTATCTATCCCCGAAACGCGTATACATTTCAGCATCTGGCAAACCTAGGATTTAAGAAATTCAATTCTTCACATCGGGGCTTATTGTTGGAGACGGACAAATTTGAAATTAACTTATCACGAGAGCAACATGACCTTCGAGCATAAGGAAAAAAAAGTAGCAATTAATTTAACCGCGCACACAAATGTTAATTCAGACCTTAAGAGTATCAGCACATTGGTTTTCCGTTTGGTGCTAATCCGTTTTATCTGTATCACTTGATTTTTTAAATTTATTTATACAGGCTCAAACTTGGCAGAATTTGACACACTTGTAATAATGGATCAAATAACAGGCAACGCGTTTCCCACTTGTACTAGTGCCGCACTGATGGGAGCAGAGTCTCGCTGTACATTGGAGTGTTCTGGCATTATTTTAAAGAGTCAAAAGTGTTTAATTGAATTGTCACATGTACTGAACAGGCAACAGCGAAATTCCTGTAGCGGCACAACAGGTCTGTAAACACTGTACTCACAGGTAACAAAATAAACAAACAGTTCAATAAATTAAAGAAAACAGTTTTAGTGCAAAAGAGCCTGAGGTGGTGTAACCAACACAGTTGGCAGTGGAGTTGGGGTTCAAGAACATGATGGCTGTTGGGAGGAAGCTTTTCTTGAAAGTGGACATCAGATGTTCAAACTCCTCTACCTTCTGCCCAATGGTAGAGGTTAAATGAGAGTGTGGCTTGGGTGATGTGGGTCTCTGATAATGCTGGCTGCCTTTTTGAGGCGAAACCTCCTATAGACCCCCTTCGATGGACATTCTCTTAGGAACGAGATAAGGAGGAATTTATTCAGTCAGCGGAATTCTTCACCACAGAATGCCATGGAGGCCGTTAGTAGATATATTCAAGGCAGAGAGAGATAGTACGACGTCAGAGGTTATGGGGAGAAGGCAGGAGAATGTGGTTAGGAGGGAGAGATAGATCAGCCATGTAGACTTGATGGGCCAAATGGCCTAATTCTGCTCCTATCACTTATGATCTTATGATGGTGGGAAGGTCAGTGCCCATGATGAACCAAACAGTATCCATCACTTATTATTATCAGCCATGATCATATTGAATGGCGGTGCAGGCTCGAAGGGCCGAATGGCCTACTCCTGCACCTAATTTCTATGTTTCTATGTTTCTATACTGGCCTTTGTTCCTGGGCAAACATTTGGGGACATCCCGACCTCACCATTTACACATTAGCTGATTAACTTTCTGCAAATAGTGTGTTTGTGTGATCTTGCTGTGGAAAAAATGGTTACTACATTTGAATATTCACACACCTTCTAGCTATATAATGACTTGATGTGACTTGATGATGCAAGGATGTTTCCTTAATCCAAATGATTAAGTTTCAGCTTAATATGGTTTACTTTAGTTTAGAGATACAGTGCAGAAACAGACCCTTCGACCCACTGAGTCCGTGCCGCCCAGCGATCACCCTGTACACCAGCACTATCCTACACACTAGGGATATTTTAAATTTTACCAAAACCAATTAACCGACAAACCTGTACATCATTGGAATGTGGGAGGAAACCAGAGCGCCCAGGGACAACCCACGCAGGTCACGGGGAGAACATACAAATTACGTGGACAGTACATGTAAACTGGATCAAACCTGGGTCTCTGACACTGTGAGACAGCAACTCTACCGCTGCTTCACCATGCCATCCTACAACGCCCTATGTAGCAAGCTTTAAAGAAAAGTAACTTTCACTTTTCATGATCAATATTTCCTGAGTCACTTCATGTAATGCAATAAAAGGTTGAAGACAGCTTCTGTCATGTTGGCCTTTGTTAGTCAGGGATCTGAGAAAAGAACAGCTTCTGGCATGTTGGCCTTTGTTAGTCAGGGATCTGAGAAAAGAAGTTGGGAGATTACCTACCTCATTACATATACCCCATTAGAGACCTTTGAACTATCTTAATTGGACTTTACCTTGGCACTAAATATGTTACCCTTTATCCTGCATCTGTACACTATGGGCGGCTTAATTGTAATCATGTATAGTCTTTACGCTGACTAGATAGCATGCAACAATAAAACGTTTCACTATACCTTGATAGACAATAGACAATAGGTGCAGGAGTAGGCTACTCGGCCCTTCGAGCCTCCACCGCCATTCAATGTGATCATGGCTGATCATCCATAATCAGTACCCCGTTCCTGCCTTCTCCCCATATCCCCTGACTCCGCTATCTTTAAGAGCCCTATCTAGCTCTCTCTTGAAAGCATCTAGAGAACCGGCCTCCACCGCCTTCTGAGGGAGAGAATTCCACAGACTCACAACTTTCTGTGTGAAAAAGTTCTTCCTCAACTCCGTTCTAAATGGCTTACCCCTTATTCTTAAACTGTGGCCCGTGATTCTGGACTCCCCCAACATCGGGAACATGTTTCCTGCCTCTAGCGTGTGCAAACCCTTAATAATCTTAAATGTTTCAATAAGATACCCTCTCATCCTTCTAAATTCCAGAGTATCCAAGCTCCATTCTATCAACATATGACAGTCCCACCATCTTGGGAATTAACCTATGCTGCACTCCCTCAAATTTGGAGACCAAAACTGCACACAATACACCAGGTGTGGTCTCACCAGGACCCTGTACAACTGCAGAAGGATTTCTTTGCTCCTATACTTAATTCCTACTGTTATAAAGGCCAGCATTCGCTTTCTTCACTGCCTGCTGTGCCTGCATGCTTACTTTCAGTGACTGATGAACAAGGACCCCCAGATCCTGTCGTACTTCCCCTTTTCCCAACTTGATACCATTTAGATAATAATCTGCCTTCCTGTTTTTGCCACCAAAGTGGATAACTTCACATTTATCCACATTAAACTCCATCTGCCATGCATCTGTTCACACACCCAACCTGTCCAAGTCACCCTGCATCCTCATAGCATCCTCCTCACCGTTCACACTGCCACCCAGCTTTGTGTCATCTGCAAATTTGCTAATGTTACTTTTAATCCCTTCATCTAAATCATTAATATATATGTTGTAAATAGCTGCAGTACCAGCACCGAACCTTGCGGTACCCCACTAGTCACTGCCTGCCATTCTGTTAATCCTTACTCTTTGTTTCCTGTCTGCCAACAATTTTCTATCCATGTCAGCACCCTACCCCCAATACCATGTGCTCTAATTTTGTTAATTAATCTCCTATGTGGGACCTTATCAAATGCTTTCTGAAAGTCCAGGTACACTACATCCAATGGCTCTTCCTTATCCATTTTCCTAGTTCATCCTCAGAAAATTCCAGAAGATTAATCAAGCATGATTTCCCCTTCGCAAATCCATGCTGACTTGGACCGATCCTGCTACTGCTATCCAAATGTGCTGCTATTTCATCTTTTATAATTGACTGCAGCATCGTCCCCACCACCGATGTCAGGCTAACTGGTCTATAATTCCGTTTTCTCTCTCCTGCCTATCCTAAAAAGTGGGAAAACATTAGCTACGCTCCAATCTGCAGGAACTGATCCTGAATCTATAGAACATTAGAAAATGATCACCAATGAGTCTGAAGAAGGGTCTCGACCCGAAACATTGCCTTTTTCCTTTGCTCCGTGGATGCTGCAGGAGTTTCCCTTCAGGAGTTTCTCCAGCATTTTTGTCTACCTTCAATTTTCCAGCATCTGTAGTTCCTCCTTAAACATTAACCAATGAGTCCACGATTTCCAAAGCCAACACCTTAAGTACCCTGGGATGACAATACATACATGAAAATAATAAACTAAACTAAACCAAACCAAAAAGATGAGGCTGCACTTGGGAGTATTGTGTTCAATTTTGGTCACCCTGTTTGTAGAAAATATGTTGTTAACTGGAAAGAGTGCAGAGAAGATTTACAACTACGTTGCCAACGAGATGTTGGGCGAGCTAGGACTTTTTCCTAGGAGCATTGGAAGTTGCGTGTTGTTTTTATAGTGTTGTATAAAATCATGAGGGGAATAAGAAGGATGAATGCACATACTCTTTTGTCATAGGGGAATCAAAAAGGAAGGGGTAATGGTTTAAGGTGAAGGATTTAAGTGGAACATGAGGGGTAACTTTTTAGACATAGAGGGTGGTAGGTACAGTATATGGAATGAGCTGCCAGAGAAAAAACTTGAGGCAGGTACCATAACAACATTGAAAAGACATTTGGACAGGTATGTGGATAGGAAAGATTTGGAGGGTTATGGGTCAAATGTGGGTAGCTGGGACTAGGTTAGATGGGGCATCTTGGTCAGTGTGGATGAGCTGTGCCAAAGGATCTGTTTCCATGTGCTATGACTCCATGTTACATCAAACTAAACAGCTGCCTGTAATTCAAATAGGACTGTATATTTGCAATGTATTAAAAAAAAGTGCTCACAGAGCTTCTTCTGATGATGGCAAAGCATGAATTTGAACTGAACATATCACTGAAGCAATAATGATGGATGACAGGGTGGGTACTTAAAAAATGCAAAAGAAAATGGCTTGGTTTGCTTAGTATAATTGACTGGTTTAGTAGATAAACAATATCTTTAGGTCTAAGGTCGGTCTGAACACAAGCTGCTCAGACGGAAGTTGTCTCTCTTGTTTGATGTAAAGAACTCAAATTTTAATTACAACAGTTTCAGCTTAGTTTCTTCTGGGAACAGATCCACGAATGAAAACTGATCAAACTTGTCACAGTACCACACTATTTTGGCAAATACATACACGAGAAAATAGATTGAAACACAGCAAATACATACACGAGAAAATAGATTTTGAAACACAGGTACATACAGTAAGGATCTTTACACTCCTTCCAACCTCAGCCTGAACTTCAACTGACCTGGAACACTCATTATTGGCACTGGATAGAAAACGTGTTCCATTACACCAACATAGTGACATCTTACCAAGATCAGCTCAACGCTCAAAATGAAAGCCAAATAGACTGCATTGTGGGGTGGAAACAAGATATCAGAATGGATATGTTTGAGACCGGGGTAAAATATGAAAAAATGCACCTAATCTAGGTTTGGAAATCACTTTTAATTTGAGAAAAATGAAGGAATTTTCCAAAGATCCATGAGTTTTAGAAAAGAGAAGGGTTTAATAAAAATGTATTTCGAATGAATTAGGGAAGAAATCTTTAATTTAAAAAAAGCCCAAGTTAAATATGGTGGGAAAGTCAATAAATATAACTGGAAAATGGACAAAATAGTCAATAGTCAATAGTCAATTGTCTATTTAATTGTCATTTGGACCCCTGGAGGTTAATTTAAAAAAAGCCCAAGTTAAATATGGTGGGAAAGTCAGCGCTCCTCCACCGCTAAATATAACTCGTTGGAAAAAGGTCGGGTCTCCAGTGCAGGGAGAGATTCAAAAGTTTCCCCCCCCCCTCCCACCCCCACCCCCGCCCCCCCCCACACACACACCCCAACATAAAATAACAAAAAAAGGTAGTCAAAAAATAATAAAAAAGACAGGCTGCAGAGGCCGCTTAGAAAGTTGCTTACCGGATAAAGGTAGTCAAATAAGAACTTTAGAAAGTTGCTTACTATAATATTTTAATAAAGGTTGACATGGCATAGAAACATAGAAAATAGGTGCAGGAGTAGGCCATTCGGCCCTTCGAGCCTGCACCGCCATTCAATATGATCATGGCTGATCATCCAACTCAGTATCCCGTACCTGCCTTCTCTCCATACCCCCTGATCCCTTTAACCACAAGGGCCACATCTAACTCACTCTTAAATATAGCCAATGAACTGGCCTCAACTACCTTCTGTGGCAGAGAGTTCCAGAGATTCACCACTCTCTGTGTGAAAAATGTTTTTCTCATCTCGGTCCTAAAGGATTTCCCCTTTATCCTTAAATCTACAAATTAAAATCTTTGGATGTAAAATTAATCAATAATATGAAGATGCTGATATGTAATAAAATGTGTTGTTTCTTGTATTATAACATACCTGGTTTAAACCTCAAGATAAATTTGATGAAAAAGTTAGAGGGATTGGAATGAAATAAGGGCAAGGATAACATTACAAGTAAAGATTAGCATTACTAGCCTCGGACATTTTGGCAGTTTAAAATGGTGAGTGTAGGCCAGAAAGGAGGCTGTTGGGAGTTGATTCAGGTGGAAACATGTGGAAGTAGGGAATGAAACTAATATTTTTAAAAATTGCTGCAGACCATGGAGACCAAAAAGCAATATTGATATATGGACACTTGAGTAAATTAAGGTTTTTCTTATGATGTAATGGGATCCAAAACCACAGAAAGTTGGTTCAAATCCACAAAATATTTAAAGACTGCTTTTTAACTCTGCATGTTAAAGAAAATAAGTAAGACGATTTTATTATTGGGATAATTTTCTGATCCTACAAGTCTAGAAGAGAATCTTAGAAGTGCACTTATTCATAGTGCACATTTTTCCAACTGTTTTAAACCACAATTTAATGCTATGTCTTTATTTCTTATGGTATAAAAGTAAAAATGTCTTATAAAAGGGATGTTCCACTAAATTTTGACACCGTCGTCTGCAACAGTTAAAAAGCTTGTCTTAATATAAAATAAAGCCATTCAAGTCATTCATTTTTATTAATCAAGGCTCCCAAGCACATCATAGATAATTATTTAATTTCTCAACACTATTGTTTGAGAAGTGTGACATTCTGCCCGTTACCAATTAATGAACTTGTCTGAAACCTTTGCAGTAAGTTATTTGGTATGTAGGAGGACAAAACGCATTATGAAGCAAGGACACAATTAGGCCACTCAGCCCCTCTACTGGCTCCTGTTCTTACTCAGTTGATTATGGTTAATATATATTTTATTCCATATGTAACAGAAAACACCAACCATGATTTATTCTATTTGTAGGTATTATTACCAATTGCTCCCGATTCCTAGCACAGAGAGGAAACATCCTCTATATCTTCCGTAATTAATTTCTAGATGAATAGAAAATCATGTATTCGGATCTTCCTTGCCCCTTATCTGCCATAATATACAAAACTCAAAGGGGACATAAACCCTTTTTATCCATCCTTTGTCCCAAACCAATTTCTCTTTTCTAGCTTTTTTTCCGACTCAGTGTGAAGAAGGTCCTACACGAAAACATGGTCTGTACATTCCCTCCGCAGATGCTCTTTGGCCCTCAGAGTTCTCCCAGCAGGTTTTCCTCAAGGTTACAGCATCTGCTGTTTCTTGTATCTCCATTTCTTCATCTCCATCTCCATTCCTTCGCCTCAATTCCATCCATTAACCCTGGTAAATTGCTCATCATCCCAGCCGATGATGATCTGTGTACAGTTGATGCTTGGTCACCTCACTTCTTAATCATGTCCTTGAGATAAGGCTAACATTCTATTATTCTGCAACGATGCATTATAAACGGCAGCTTTCTTTTCAGAGAGATATGTTTTTGAATGTTTTAAAAAACATTCTCTCAAACTGGTAGAGCACAGGAACAGGTCCTTTAGCCCACAATGCCTGTGCTGAACGTAAAGTGAAGACAAACTCGTATTAGCCTGTACATAATCCTTATCCCTGCATATCCATGTGTGCCTTTTAAAAGGTATATTAAATACCTTTTAAATGCCACTATTATACCTGCCTCCAGCACCATCCTTACCGTGTTCAATGCAACCGCCACCCTCTGACTAAAAAAACTTGCCTCCGCACATCTCCTTTAAACGTTGACCCTCTCACCTTGGAGTATTGTGTGCAGTCCTAATTGCCCCTCCCCCACCTCAAAAAAAATGTGGAGGTATATTTTAATATTACACAACCCTGAAGAATCTAGCCACCCACTCTAAATTTGAAAGAATGACATAAGCATTGATAGCCAATATCTTTTACACTTGAGCATTAAACAGAGGCAATTTATCTGTATTCACTCACCCACATTCACGAGTCAAAGATGAAGAGAAAAATAATCTTTGGGGGGTTGAAACAAAGTGTGCACTCAGATGCAGATTTCTTGATTCAATGTAGCCAGATTTTAGCTTCCCTTTGTCACTCCAGATTTTTAAAATAATTCTTGCTTTCATTAAAAGAATAAAATGAGAAACCTGAATGATCTTTTAAATTTAACTGCTTCAATGATTCCTTGCATATATACTTACGATAGATATCCTTTTATTGATGGCAAGTGTGCTATTGAGCCTTTTTTAAATTTCCAAATATACTTTATTCGAGAAATAAATATATACAATACATGATCCATACAAAACTCCATCCGACATTCTCGGAGGCTATACATACATTCAATAGTTTCCCCAAATCACAATTTTATCCCACACCTTTGCCACTCATGTGGTCCATTGGCGTGGAATCCCTTCCCTTATTTTGAGGGACGTCTCCACCACACCTTGCCCCCCCCAGCAGTGGAAGGACACTAGACTGTGGTCCTCCCCCACCGAGCCTTGGCGCTGGCTGCACCGAGCTTCAGTGCGTCCCCCAGCACATACTCCTGCAGTCTGCAGTGGGCCAGTCGGCAACATTCCCCGATGGACATCTCGCTCCACTGGGTGGTCAACAACGCTCGGGCAGACCAAAGAGCGTCTTTCACCGAGTTGATGACCTTCCAGCAGCACTTGATGTCAGTCTCTGAATGCGTCCCTGGGAACAGTCCGTAAATCACAGGGTCCTCTGTGATGAAGCTGTTCGGAATAAACCGTGACAGGGACCCTTGCAGACCTCTCCACACTTTGCAAAGAGGTGGGCAACCTTCGTGTGTGGCTGCATCAGGCGGAGCGTAGAGAGCCATTGTGTGCTATTGAGCCACTGTCTTGCTAATGGGCATCAGGTGTATCAGATCTCTCTTTATCCAGCATAGTGGTCTGATGCACAGAGTCATGCTTCACATGATGGGGCAAGGGAGAGAACTGCTTAATTTTTTGATAGTGTGGCACCAATTCATTATAGGTAAACAAATAGGTAATCAGCTTTTCAGTGCCAGTGCTGAGTACCATTTCAATCACTCAACACCAATGTAGATCAGGATTTGTTTGTCAGCCACAAGGTTAGACATGGAATCTTTTCATTCAACTTTTAGTTGTAGGAATTCCATGTGTTATTTGCATTGTTAAAGTTGTGAAAGCTTCTCTAATGCTACACTCCACTTGAATCTACATTTGTATGCAAGGGTGCTAGAAATATTCAACATTGTATATGACAGTGTTGGATAGGCCACTGTGTGTGGAAAAAGGGGGAATAGAAGCATACAAGAAATATAAATGAGTATACCTCAGTCACTCAAAAAAAATAATCAGAGTATGGTGAGTATATGGAACAAGCTGCCAGAGGAAGTTGAGGCAGGTACTATAACATATGCCAGGCAGGAGAGAAGACTCAACACCTTCCACCTTAGAAGCATCCGCCGTGCCTTGGGCATATCCTGGCAAGACAGAGAGTTCAACGCCGAGATCCTGTCTTGCACTGGCCTTCCCAGTATGTACACTCTACTGAGGCTGGGCAATGTCCACCGCATGAAGGATGGCCGTATTCCAAAAGACATCCTCTATGGAGAGCTGACATCTGGGAGGAGAACCATCGGCCACCCCCAGCTACGTTACAAGGATGTCTGCAAGAGAGATATGAAGGAGCTCGACATCGATGTGGAGTCTTGGGAGAGCCTTGCAGCTGACCACACGAGGTGGAGAGGTACCCTGAACCAACATCTCAAAACGGGGGAAGAGAAACCGTTGAATGCAGCAGCAGACAAGCAGGCGCGCAGAAAGGAGCGCGGCAACTTCAACAAACCAGAGACCACACACACAAATGTGACCTTTGCCACAGAGACTGTCACTCCCGCATTGGTCTCTTCAGCCACAAGCGACGCTGCTCCAGCCAAGGTTTGGAGCAAGCAGCCAACAACTAGGATGCATCACCCATGGTCAGTCATGACCGGGGGGGGGGGGGAGGTTCGATAGCAGGAAGTATGTAAATCGAGACAAAGTTTTATCGGGAGAGAATGAAAAAATTGTGCTGCAATTAATCTATTGCTGAGGAAAAGCTGTTTCTCAGGGCTGGAGTAGTTTTTGCTAATGTCTTAACTGTCGATTATGATAGAATTACTTCACACCAATCTGTTCTTCTCCATCACAAATGGAACATCATCAGAGGGTGAATTAATCAAAGTTACCCAAAAAGACTGCTCAGCAGCTTATCCAGTAGCTCCCATAAATAAGTATCAGCATTAATCATGTTATCTGCTTCACAAGTTTGTGCACTTAACTGCTTACTTAACAGATAGCAAAATTAAGATTGTCAGTTGTGAAGCTCATTGGCTGACTTTAGGGTTTAATACAGTCTCTGGTTAGGTACACTGATGCCCATTTAAGTTCAAATGTCTACAGTTTCACTGCAGTGGGTGTATGACCTGCGCAGTTGATGTTCAATTCGTTATTTGAATAAAATGAATGGATAATACAAATGTAGCTTCAGCTCGCTATTCCGGTTGCATTAGTGAAACTGACTTTACTTTAGACTTTAGATATACAGCGTGGAAACATGCCCTACTGCCCACCAAGTCCTCGCGTACCAGCGATCACCTCGTACACTAGCACTATCCTACACACTAGGGACAATTTTACAATTTATGGAAGCTACAAATCGCTACACTTTTAGAGTGTGGGAGGAAACTGGAGCACCCGGACAAAAACCCACGTGGTCACAGGGAGAAAGTACAAACTCCGTACGGACAGCACCCGTAGTCAGAATCAAACTCGGATCTCAGGCAGCAACTCTACCGATGCGCCACTGTGCCACCCATTCACATTTGTCTTAGCATCCTTTCAGCATAGAGATCAATGTGGATACTAACAGATTGGCAAAAAAGCCAAAATAATCGATTTGCTCTAATGCCTCAAAATGTATCTCCGTAAGAAAGAGAAATGGAAATGAAAAAGTCCAAAGCCCTGTTCAGAGCAGTTGTAAAGGAGGGTAAGGATAGAGCAAGGGTGGTAGTGCCACCTAATGGCAATAAATAACAAATACCAAACTGTTCACAGTAGAAAGTCAGAATGTATTATAAGGGCAACATATTGCAGGCTTGAAATTAGCTCAGACATCTTACATATTTGCCACAAATTCACCAAATCTGACTTAATTAGAGAAGAAACTACTGAAGAATTAAAGAGCATGCTGTCAAAAAGCATTGTGAGGATATTATTTCCATTTTGCTTGGAAAACGGACTTAGTTTTGAAACATGCTACACAGCTTATTGGAAAAGAATGTATGGTGAGGATTGAATGATTTTGGATCTATCCATCAGAATAGGGTGCAGACAGCCTATGGCAGACGGCCAGATACTCAATAGGTATAACCTGCTGACAAAGCACATGGTAGATACATAGCCAAGTGGCCACAAATATCAAGCTTAGTTTTTTTAGATTAGACCAGATTAGTTTATTGCTATATACACCGGGGTGCAATGAAATGTTGTGCTTATATTCAAGTTCAAGTTCAAGTTTATTGTCATGTGTCCCTGATAGGACAATGTAATTCTTGCTTTGCTTCAGCACACAGAACATAATAGGCATTGACTACAAAACAAATGAATAAATAAACTGATAAAGTGCAAATAACAAATAATGGGTTATTAATGTTCAGAGTTTTGTCCAAGCCAGGTTTAATAGCCTGATGGCTGTGGGGAAGTAGCTATTCCTGAACCTGGTAGTTGCAGTCTTCAGGCTCCTGTACCTTCTACCTGAAGGTAGCGGGGAGATGAGTGTGTGGCCAGGATGGTGTGGGTCTTTGATGATACTGCCAGCCTTTTTGAGGCAGCAACTTCGATAACTCACAGACTAAACAGTATACGTGAATAAATAGATCAACAGTACATGCAAAATTACAAACTAGTGCAGGTATACCCTGAAAAATCTGAATAGTGCAAAAGAATGTGAAAGAACAATATTAGAATAATTAAATGTGAAGAGTAGTAGGTATAGTGGCAGATTATTATATCGTACAAGATTGTTCCCTCTAGCTACTTCGGAGACAGCGGTGTTAGGAGAGTGTCGTTTTACGCTCTCCACGAGACTTTCAGAGCTTCTCGAAAGATAAATCTTCATAACACAGTCTTTTGATTAATAGTTTCTTTATTGTTGAAGAAAAACAGTAAGATATTCATCCAAGGTAGACAAAAATGCTGGAGAAACTCGGCGGGTGCAGCAGCATCTATGGAGCGAAGGGAATAAACGTTTCGACCCGAAACGTTGCCTATTTCCTTCGCTCCATAGATGCTGCTGCACCTGCTGAGTTTTTCCAGTATTTTTGTCTACCTTCGATTTTCCAGCATCTGCATTTCCTTCTTAAACAAGATATTCATCCAACCTTCTTCTCTGACTTGTACACTTTAATCTTCGTCCAACTTCCAGCATAACGCTTTTCAACGTTAGAAAACTCCTCATGTCTCAGCATAGCTCCACATGGTTGAAGGGTATTCCTTCTTACCATGTTGAGCTTCAAAACTAAACTGAAAAATTAACAGCTTCTGCGCAAGAAACCCAGCAGCAAACTCGTCACCAACTACGTAATATATCCCACCCACATAATTACAAGCTGGCAAGATTTAAAGGCAAATGCCATAATTAATGACACATAAAATTAAGCCAATGGCCACTACATTTGGCACTACTTTGGGAACTGGGAGTGTGAAAGAAGCGATTGGTTTTGGAGTCAGCCAGCTGTGGGTAAGCGGTTGTTCTTAATCAGGACATCCAAGTTTTCAGGTTCATGTATTTTCTCCCAGAAGGTAGAAGGGGTAGGGAATGACCAGGGTAACGAGGATACTTCCAGCCTTCCTGATGCAACGTACCATGAAGATGGACTGGATGGAGGAAGTGACGAGCTTGTGATTAGTTGATCTGCAGATTCAGGTGGTCAAGAGCAGAGCAGTTGCCATACAGCTGATGTCTTGAGAAGTCTCCCTGCAGAATACATTCTTGTGTAGAAACGTCTGTAGAACTTTAAGGAAAATTCTCATGGAATGCCAAATCTTCTCAGATGCTTGAGGAAATAAATATGTTGAAGCAATTTCTTGATCACATCAATGTGATGGAGTGTTAGAGATTTAAATTCCTGGTCACCCTGTGTTTCAGTCTTTGTCTGTAAGCTGGCAAGAAATGGCACTAACAGACTGGCCAAAGTGAGAGGATGGAGCGATGGTGTACTTGATGGCGGTGTAGTAATGAGCCCATGTGGTGCATGGAATTCTAACTCCTGGTTCTAGCCTGGGAAAATATCCCCTCTCAGTCAACCTGTTCAGCTCCATATGAATTTTGTGAATTGCAATGAGATCATCTCTCATTCACCTGAACTCTTGAGAATACAAAGTAGTCTACTCAATCTCTCCTTATATGGCAAGCTACCTCTAGGCGACCAGCATAATGAATTTTCATCGAGTTCTCTCCATGTCAAGTTTTACTTTGGTGAAAGGATCGGAACTGTACACAACACTCTAGCCACAGTCTCAACAAGGCTCTAAATAATGATTATAAGACATTCTTTACTTATTCTGCACTCAAATCCTCTCATATTACCATTTTCTTATCTTTCTTATGTAACTACAGTGCCCTCCATAATGTTTGGGACATAGACCCATCATTTATTTATCTGCCTCTGTACTCCCCAATTTAAGATTTGTAATAGAAAAAAATCACATGTGGTTAAAGTGCACATAGTCAGATTTTAATAAAGGCAATTTTTATACATTTTGGTTTAATCATGTGGAAATTACAGCAGTGTTTATATCAATTTTGCTTTCCACCTTCTTTATATTATGTATCATCTGACCAGACTATCCTCATGATTAAGAGACTTTTGCCAAATTATCTACAACAATTTCTTTGCTCTAGAATTTTTGAGAAACTGAACAAGGCCTCATCAAGATTTAAGGTGATTAAATATATTGTCACATCCCTTTCTTTTGTTAATCCCTTCGTAGTTATATCCCTGATTTACTTTAGTTTAGAGATACTCCCATAGATACAGGCTCTTCGGCACACAGAGTCCATGCCGGCCACTGATCCCCCATTCACACTAGTCCTATATTATCCCACTTTCTCATCTCATTCACTGGGGGTAATTTTAGAGGCCAATTAACTACAAACCTGCTCGCCTTTGGGATGGGGTGACAGGGAAAACGTGCAAACTCTGCACGGACACAGCACCCAAGCTCAGGATCCCACCCAGGTCTCTGGCACAGTGAGGCAACAGCTCTACCAGCTGCACTACTGTGCCTCTCATGGACTGTGCTTGCTTAATCTTAATTAAAACACATTGTAATAAACATGTTACTTAAAAATCTCTTTCCTATAATATTTGTTCTGTGCTTATTTGCTTTTAAGTGAGTGAAGAAATAAATCAAATATACATTTCACAGCAATTTACATGATTTTAAGACAATACAGCAGATTTAATGTACTGAGTATATTTATCATGAAGTAACCGTTATAGCTTCATTAGTAATGTAAATTTTGATTTTTTTATTATTTCATGTTAATAATAGAAACCAGTTACTATGAAATGTTGATTTTTCAACTGCACATTGACTAATGGATTGGGATAGCTTTGTTGACAGCTTCTTTGTTATCATTTACTTTAGAAACCATCACAATTTCCCTCACCTGAAACTATCATTCTCTGTTTTCTATTACCTCTTTGTTTATTATCATATTGAGCAGAAACATGAAGCTGCAGATCGGGCTGGAATCTAGTTCAGTGGGAATGAGATCAAGCATTGACTGAATATTCCATTCAACAGAGTAATGAAAAGGATATTAACCTGTAAATGGCTTAAGTAATCTCTCCACAATACACATGGTCACTCTCTCAACTGGCATATCAAAGAAATCCTTCAAAGTGCTCACTGGATAATTAGGAGGAGATGTAATGGGAATGGCTTACGTTCCAGTTTACCATTGCAACCTAGGCAAGAAAGAAACAGAATAAACTTGATATTCCTAAAACAAAAATAAAAACTGGATGAGTTTTTGCATCCATGTTCTAAACTTGAAATATAAAGTCTATAAATCAATTACATAACAGATCGCTTTGCATAATTTTGTCAGATATATTCTAACTTTCATTAATGAGAAAATAGAGATACAGAGTTACCCTGAGAAAAAGCAATAGGATTTGATAGCACTTATATGAATTCTTTTGTAAAATATCTATTAAATCAAATTGTACTTTTTCTTTTCTGAATCGTTCACTCATTTGTCTTCTTTCTTCCTCCCAAATAGGGTTGCAATCAAAGATCCTATATGCTATAGGATATTTGGTTGCAATGACAAATTGGAGCACTTTTTATAATAGGCAAGCATAATACAGGCAGATGTGAATACTGTGGGCAAGAAGAGACAATAGAGCATGTCATTGTACATTGTGAGAGGTATGAGGAGGAGAGAGGACGGATGAGTGAGCAGTTCAGAAAAGAAAGAGTACAGTTTGATTTGGTAGATATTTTGCAAGGGAGTCCATAGAAACATAGAAATTAGGTGCAGGAGTAGGCCATTCGGCCCTTCGAGCCTGCACCGCCATTCAATATGATCATGGCTGATCATCCAACTCAGTATCCCGTACCTGCCTTCTCTCCATACCCCCTGATCCCCTTAGCCACAAGGGCCACATCTAACTCCCTCTTAAATATAGCCAATGAGCTGAACAGAAATATAGCCAATGATAGCCATATAAGTGCTATCAAATCCTGTTGCTTTTTCTTAGGGTAACCAATTTGTTCGGAAGGATATAGGTTATTAGTATATGTAATGGTGTTGTTTGATCCACACTCCATGTCAGTTGGTGGCGGTAATGCACCAAAAAAGTTGTTTGCCAACCGCCATAAAACACTACATAGAAGGGTTTCGGCCCGAAACGTCGCCTATTTCCTTCGCTCCATAGATGCTGCTGCACCCGCTGAGTTTCTCCAGCCTTTCTGTGTAACCTTCGATTCTCCAGCATCTGCAGTTCCCTCTTAAACAGCTACATAGAAAAAGTCAAATTGGAGTCACACGGGGCGCGCATGCGCGGGGCCCCCCCCCCCCCCCCGGGTCAGGTGACCACTGGCGGGAGCGGGAGCGCGAGCGCGCGAGCGGCGGGTTTGAATGTGCGAGGCGGTTGGAGGCCGCGATGGAGGAGACGGCGGTGGTCGAGGCCGCCCAGCGCTTCGCTGAGGTACTGGCGGTGGCGCGGAGCCCCTGGGCCGCTGACTGGGACACGGCGACCGTCGGCCGGGCTTTCCAATGGGCGCGGTACTTGGAGCAGCTCAGCCGCCGGCTGGAAGGACAGAGACAGGGGGAAGCCTGGCGCCGGCTCCAGCTCCAGCTCCGGCCGGAGAGCCGGGCCCCGATGCCCCACCCGCTGCCCGGGTTCCGCGGCCTGGGGCTGGAGGAGCTGGGCCGCGGCCGGCAGATGCTCGGCCAGGCCCTGCTGTGTAACCCGGCCTCCTCGGCCGCCGCCTTCCACCGGGCCGCCGCCTGGTACCGGGCGGGTTGCGGGGAGGAGCAGGCGGCGGCGGCGGCGCTGAGGCGGGCGGCGAGATTGGCGGCGGCGGCGCGGGTGCTTCAGCTGGCCGGCGGCGGGAACGATACCGAGCGGGCAGCGCGGGTAACGCAGGCCGAGGTGTGGAGGGAGCGGAGGGGGGAATTACCGGAGGAGGTGTGGAGACGGGCGGTGTCGGCCGATGCCGGCTGCTGGCGGCCGCTTGCCGCGCTACTGACTGCGGCGGACGGCGACGAGCCGCCGGCTGCACGGCCGGGGTTGCCTGGCGACGGTACGGCCCGGCCAGGGTTGCTAGGCGACAGCACCGCCCGGCCGGGGTTGCCCGGCAACAGTAGGGCCCGGCCAGGGTTGCTAGGCGACAGCACCGCCCGGCCGGGGTTGCCTGGCGACAGCCGCACGCTCGCCGACGCTGCCTGCCGCGCGCTACCCTGCCCGCTGCTGAGCGAGCTAGCGGCGCGCCGGCCACCCTTCGCCCGCCGTTACACCGCCCACCTGCAGCGCTGGGCCGCCCGCATGCAGTACGACGCCGGCAGCGGCCGCTGGCTGCACCCGGACTCGCCAGAGCAAGACTGGGAGAAGCTGCTGCAGCATTTTACCGGCCTCTTGCAGGGGCCGCCTGCAACCAAGGAGTCGACGATAAGGACGTTAAACTCTTTAAAAGCCGCGGATGGAGACTTTGAAGTGTGGGGGATTAGCGTGTGGACGGATCTGTTACTTGCATTAAAACAACAGAAAGTTGTTTGAAGTTTAACCAAGCAGTCGAACGTTGCTACGGACTGAGACTTTGCAGTGTGGGGATCCGTATGCTGACACAACATGCTACTTGCATTAGTAAATTGAGATTTACTCAAGGATTAATTCAAAAATGACTTTGAACTCTGAAAACTGTGGATGGAGACTTCGAAATGTGGGGATCAGCATACAGCCACAGCTGTAACTTGCATTAAAAACAAGAAAATTGTCTGAAATAAAATTGAGTCGACTGAAAACTGTAGATGGAGATGCAAGACTACGGACCGAGTTTGAAGTGTGGGGGATCGGATCATGGACCGATCGGTTACTTTTGCTTTAAAATATAGAAACTTGTTGAGTTTATGTTTGCATTTTTAACTGCACTTGACTTGGAAGATGGAAACTATATGGTAATATATTTGCACAGCTATGTAATAATTTCCTGTCGGGTCAAATTATTTAATGTTTTTGAGATAAAGCTAAAAGTCCTGAACATGACCAGATTAGGCAAGTTTTGCGGAGAGAATCAGTTGCATGTTCAAATCGATGACTCAACAGTATTAAAAGAAGAAAGACTTTGGCAAAATACAGGCTTGTCTTTGGCTCAATTTGTATTTTGTATGTGTAGTCTAGCCGGCTGGGCAGCCCCAAGGCCCTTGTGTTTACATATTACAAATGCTTTTGATTCTCACACAAAATAATTTATGATTAGGTCGGATGACAATAGAAATGATAACCCAGACTTGCTAAGTTTTCCCAGTGCTTTTATTTTTTTCAGATTTCAGATCACCTTAAATTTCTCACCTTAAACCTGTTTCCTCTGGTTCAAGACTCCCGTGATTTGGGGGTGGGGCGAAAGATCTGTCCTGTCCATTCCTTCCCAGACCACTTTCTCACACCCAGTTGTGCCATATTGCTATTTCCTTCTTCTGTTGGTCCCTGGATAAGAATTTTATTTTCAATTCCATGTTGAACACTAATTATGGCCTTGTTTTAAACTACGTTGCATCCACATTTTCCATCTTTTCACACTTCATAATTTTAAAGGTATCCCTGGTGCTTTTTATTTCTCGTGATAAGTTCTCAGCCTATTCTTATCTACTATAAATACTTTTCATTTTTCAATTCTAGCATTATGCTTTTATTTATTTTTGCACTTTCTCCAGTGAATTGATTTTTTGAACTTAAAATTGCTGTAGTTTATGTCTTGGATGCAATATTTTCAGCAAGTAATGTTTTCTCTTTGAATATCCTTTTTAAATTCAAGTTGTGATTTCTAGTCTTAAATTAGGTGTGAACTTTGGCAATTTCAGCTCTGAATCAGAGGTAAGTGCAATTTGTTTCCAGTCCAGAAACATGAGCATCTATTCCAAGCTGACGCCACATGCACTACAAAGAAAGTAGTGCTGTCAGTGGCGCCACTGAACCGAGGCCCAGTTCCCTTTTGGAAAGACATGAAAGAATTGAAAGTCTATCGGTTTTATTCAAGCAGCAGATTGGTTCTCCTGTCTAATATATATGCCTGATATGATACATTTGAAATCTATTTAGACATTAATCGCTATTTATGAAACCTTGCTATACATGGGTTATTTTCTTTTCAAACTACCGTGTCTATAATTCAAATGTACTTGCCTATTAAATCCTTTGGCTTGGAAAAAATGTTGATACAAATGTGAATTTTTCTTTGTTCTATATAGTCTATCAGATTGTTAATTTTTATCAATGTTTTGAAATGGAATTGCTGCATGAAAATCAATTACAAAATCATCCCTACAATTTTCATTCCCTGTTTAAAAGTTTTGAATATTTTTAAGTAATATTTTAAAGCAAAAACGATGTGGCTCATAGTAAACCCATTTAATATGTAATAGAGATGAATTCAACAACATTATCTGTCTTATAGACACAAAACGCTGGAGTAACTCAGCAGGACTGGCAACATCTGTGGAGAGAAGGAATGGGTGACACTTCCAGAGATGCTGCCTGTCCCATTGAGTTACTTGTGCTTTTTGTGTCTATCTTTGGTTTAAACCAGCATCTGCAGTCCATTCTTACACATTATCTGTCTGTATCATTGATTTGTTTTCCCTATTCTAAAATATTGCCGATTACACAATTAACATTCAAGCAAGGCTTAAATTTTCAAATTTTAACTTTTTAGAAAGCACTGTCTTCCCCATCTCAAAAGGATCTACCTGGATTTTCATTTTACTATTGAAAGCATGAACTGGGATTAAAAATAAACTACGCAGGCCTTTCATTTTAATTTTTGCTTTGGGGATCCCATATGTGGTTATCATAATGATCTTATAGACCACTGACCAGATTAGATTGTGGTGCAATGACATAACATGGATGAGAAAGACAGAAGAGTAAAACCATTGGTGGAAATTACATGCAAAATATAAGGTGTTCCTGCTTACATGATTAAAAATGATTTTGTGGGAGATATAAAGCAAAAATGACAGAGACCGTGTCTAATGTGGTTACTCCAGCATGTTATGTCAAGCTTCCTTGCTCTTGTAATCTATTCTACTGTCTATAAAGCCACATTCAGATAGGCTTAGTCATCGAGAAACACACAGAGTATCTGATTAAACTTGGGCACTGTGAGATGGTGGCAAGACCAGCTACACCACCTTTTGGTTCCTTTTTATTCATCTGAATTCCCCATGATTTAACTGACACAGTTACCTTCCACTATGTATACATACAAACCCATATATCTTTCTGATGTTTGTGCCCTCTTTTGTATTCTTTTCCACTCTTCCTAATACAATTACATTGTTGTTACATTTATCCTACAGCCTATACCTTTGTTTTCACTAACTTTTTTTTAACTTATTTCCTTGAAGTTTACCAATATTCTCCCAGTTCATATCCTCTTCCGACATGGACTCAAGAATGGCCCCCTATTTAAGGAAATGTATCATGTTTCCGTTTTTTATTTTTGATCGGTCCTATCACTCCCCTTTCAACCATTTTCTTATTTGGATGTGTATAGAATACGTTTGGATTCCCACTTGTATTTATTATTAGTTTTTTTCCATGCTCGGTCTTTATTTTAGTTTTTTAATTATCCTCTAAACTTTCTGTGACCAACTTGGTTTGGACGAGTTAATAAGATGGCATCTGTCAAGTACTTTGATTTGCTGTTCTTTGCTCTCAGCGTCTCATTGGTGACCCACAGAATTCTGGCTTTAATTTCTCTCCCTCTTTAGCGGAGGAATGTATCTGGATACGCTGAAATATTGCATTTTTAAAGACATTTCATTGTCAGATCACACTTTTGCTTTGCAAGCTTTGAATTCATCTATCCCTTTGAAGGTGGTTCTCCTTAAACAGACTATTTGTTGACACAACATGCTGGAGTAACTCAGCGGAACAGGCGGCATCTCTTGAGGGAAGGAATGGGTGACGTTTTGGGTCGAGACCCTTTTTCAGACTGATGCCAGGGGAGTGGGCGGGACAGAGATAGAATATAGTCAGAGACGGTAAGACTTGTGGGAGAACTGGGAAAGGGAGGGGATGGAGAGAGAGAGAGAGAGGGCAAGCAAGGGATATTTGAAGTTAGAGAAGTCAATGTTCATACTGCTGGGGTGTAAGCTGCCCAAGCAAAATATGAGGTGCCGTTCCTTCAATTTGTGCTGGGTCTCACTCTGACACTGGAGGAGGCCCAGGACAGAAAGGTCAAATTGGGAATGGGAGGGGGAGTTAAAGTGCTGAGCAACAGCGAGATCAGGTAGGTTAAGATGGACTGAGCGGAGGTGTTCAGCGAAACGATCGCCGAGCCTGCACTTGCTCTCGCTGATGTACAGGAGTTGACACCTGGAACAGTAGATGAGGTTGGATGAGATGCAGGTGAACCTCTGCTTCACCTAGAAAGACTGTTGGGGTCCTTGGATGTAGTCGAGGGGGGAGGTAAAGGGACAGGTGTTGCATCTCCTGCAGTTGTTGGGGAAAGTACCTGGGGACGGGATGGTTTGGATGGGAAGGGACGAGTTGACCAGGGAGTTGCAGAGGGAACAGTCTCTGCGGAAAGCAGAAAGGGGTGGAGATGGGAAGATGTGGCCAGTAGTGGGATCCCGTTAGAGGTGGCGAAAATGTTGGAGGATTATATGCTGTATGCGACGGCTGATGGGGTGGAAGGTTAGGACAAGGGGGACTCTGTCCTTGTTAGAATGGGGGCCAGGGGGAGCAAGAACGGAGCTGTGGGATATCGAGGAGATCCTAGTGAGAGCCTCATCTATAATGGAAGAGGGGAACCTCCAATGACCTGGTATGGAAAACCTACGCCGTATCTGTGCCCAGGATGAGATGGATTCTTACATTGGACTGCATAAAGTATTTTATTTAAAAAAATGAGAGTACCCATTTCTTCCAGACCGTAATAAAATTGAACAAAAAAGATTTCTTGGACTGAATCAAAGTAAACTGAAAAATTCAAGAACTGCATATAATCAAGTACAGTGCTATTCTATGGAGTTCAGAAGAACGAGGAGTGATCTTATTGAATCACATATTGAGATAACTACGCTGGTGAAACAGTTACAAGCCAAGGGATTATTGTGTAAACTGAAATATATTGGAGCTTCTCACAAAGGAGGGTGAGTCTCTGGAATTCTCTACCTCGGAGGGTCATGAAAGCTATCTACTGGAGAACTGAGGAGGTAAGTCAAAGTGGGAACTATGTGGAACTGGCATACGAGGCAGATCAGGCATGATTATATTGAACGATAAGGCAGACTTGAAGGATTGGCTGACTTCTGCTTTTCCCTTTGTGTTCTTCAGGTACACGGTGTTCTTCAAGAACACCATGTACCTTGGAAGAATTTGAATACTCTGTCCTAATTTATTTCACACTCAATCCTATTCTTAAGTAGAAAGGCAACACATTTCTCCCTGCACAGATACTGTCTGATCTGTGTGCCCAACATTTTCTGTTTTTTTCCATGCAGAAGCATCAGGGATAGGGATTTAACTTCTTACAAATAGCAATCAAATTGTCTCACATCTTGCAGTGTAAATAATAGTTCAATCAATATGTGTCGGAGTTAAAGACTAAATTGGTCAGCAATTCCGGCATCTGCACATGAAAATTTAACACTGAATTTCAAAGTTCAATTTCACCAAGAGCTTTATTCCAAAGATATCTTAATGAGAGATTTGGTGACCAAAAGCACAAAGTAGGATATTGCAGTACCTACTCTCTAGATATCTAGCAGATGTATTGGTAAAATTGGCTCCTCTGCAAATGGAAGTAAATTTTACCATGATTAATGAATTACTGTAAACAACTTATTTTTGAAAATCATCTTTTCAATCCTTTGGAGTCTCTAGATTTTCATTATTATTGGGAATTTTTATTTTACTTGTCATATGTTCTTTGATCTGTCAATCTTTCCTATTTCATCTGTTCAGCTCTGAATTAATCTCAAAGTATCCTGATGGTGTCAGAGCAATGCATTTTCCTCATTATGAAACTCGGGCACTTATGGTGAAATATCTATGTATGTAACTATTTCTAACAGCTAAAAATACATATCCATCTTCTTGAATATGGAATTCAAAACAGTACAGGTGGTGGAAATCTGGAACTAAAACAGAAAATCATAGATCGGGCAGCATCTATGGAAAGAAGAACAAATGCTTACGCGAAAGGTCAAGATAATGTCAGTGTTGTACATACATAATTTGGTCGAATTTCGTTTGAACCTCGTGAGGTTCAAATGACAAATAAAAGGTATTGTACATCGGGTCTGACTTGGGATGGTGTAATTGATGGCATGTCATTGATTTCCCAGTCTGGTTATCACATCTTCACCTTTTCTGTTATTTGTTTTAGCCATTAACTGAGTATGATGTGTTAACAAGCAACATTTATTAAATCACATTTACTTACGGATATGGAGGAAAGAGGGCTGCTTGTCAAATTGAACTATCCCATAAGGAAATACCATCTTTTTATAATTTTCAAAGATGCTGAATGAAATGATACTTGAATATATTGTCATATTATTTAAGCAGCATTGTGATTAAAGGTGACACTTAACACTTCTCTATCCCCAAACTATTTGTGATGCATTATGCCATCTTGACTTTTTAAGGCAGTCTTTCTGAAATACATTTTTGAGTGAGTTGTTTCTCTGATTAAAGAACTGAAAGATTGATTGATCTACCGTGTTGGCTTTCGTGGTGGCTTGTTTAAGGCAGGGAGTACTTTAGATAAACAAACATCATCCAATGATGGTTCTCCCTCTCAAGCTTCCTGCAATCTTCATTATTCCTGAGATGATCAATGTTTTTGGACTAGTCCATCAGCACCCTTTATATCTAGCAGCATTTCCTGCCTTTGGCCACCGCCTTGATTTTTGCTGGCACATGTTCTACTTGGTCTTCTAGGTCATGGGCAGTTCCTATATTTTGGGTGCAGGTGCATGATCGTGATGTTTGATGCATGTACACGGTTTTCCCCTTTTTCCATAGGGGGCTATCCATTGCTTGCTTTCTCTACCCCAACCCTCAACCAACCCCATCTGCAGACATTGGCTGAATGTGTGCAGTCCACCCAACAAGTATGCATGTTTGACTGGGGTCTGCATTCTACAGTGAAAGGCTGCGTTTGCATTTGCATGCATAAGCTCCAGGTTTGTAGTATGTGACCAAGTTTTTGGAGTTCAGGGTGATTACGATGACTTAGATGGTATCTCGATATCCATGAGAGCTCAGAAATAAAGGTGACCGGTTTCTGGGTTGACACATCCAGTAAACCCAAATCACAGAAGTAAGGATAGCAATTCTGCACTAAATCCAAATTTTCAACCAGACTCTTCTTTTTTCTGACTGGTTGCTTCAATTTAGTGCCTAATTTCAACCTTTGGCCAAAATAAACACTACTTGGTTCAGACGAGACTGAAAAAATAATTATGGATATTGAGCATAAAATTATATTTATGTAAAATGTAATTGAACACCAATCTTGTGGTATCCTCTATGGAATATATCTTTCTTAAAATTATCAAACAAGACAATACATGCCCAATAGAAACAGCAATAATCTGCATCTAGGTTATAATTACAATGAGATGCATGTACGTAAACTGAGCATAAATCAGCTTTATGTTGTGTAGTTGTGTGGTTTTGGAAACAATTTATAAAGACTTCATTAGCAATGGATGTAAATGAGTTACATAAGAACAATTGATTGCTGTCAAGATGTAACAGCGTGTAATCAATCATAAATAGGCAGTGTAGTAGCAAGGTCATCTTTCAGCAGTTTAATGTCACATGAGATAGAGACTTGTTCCAACCTATGAAATGCAATTGAGACAAAATTTCAAGTGTTAATTGGTGCAAATTAACACATTCTGTGACTTGTCTGTCAGGCAGCTACACGGCTGAATTCTTTATTAACTGGCGCATTGACATCTTTCCAAATATTGTTTTTACTAAAATATCCACAAGCTTAACTCAGACTATAGTGGATACTGTCATTCTTATTTTTGAAAGAAAGGTTTTTAAAAATTACACTGAGTAAAGCATGTATCCGATACATTTTTATCTGCTGTAGAACAGAATTTATGCATCAGAGAGATTGGATATCACAGTTTGGAATGTGCCTCATACAAACTGGAAGGCCCGATCATACATTTGCACTAATCCGTAGAACTGATGTCAATCATTGTGTTTGATACATCGGGTTCTACTAAAGATGACTGGTGTTCATACTGTTATCAAACACTGTTGGGCTGCACGTTATATCAGTCACAACCATGCACTTTTTTTTTTAAAAAGGTCATCAGTTGGAGAAAAACTAATTGGAGTTTACTAACTGGAACTTTAGAGGTCCATGTCTTCTAAAGATTTTGGAACACATTAAGATGAAACCTTGTTAAAAAAATTGGATAGTTTAGTTCAGATAAATTAGTGGTCAGAAGAGGCCCTGACCACGTCAGATCAGTGGAGGAAGAGACTGACTTTGGTGCCTTCCCACACAGTGGGTAACTTTGATTCTGCTGTGGGGATGGTTTATGTCAAATTCTATCGTGTGTGTTCTTTATACCCTTTCTGGCTTAATCCCGCCCTTCACCACCTCCAGTTTAAATTCCAGTTGGAATATTTTGGAGGACCCAAGAACCAAGAAATAGAATTGTGTGGTCCAGATCCCTCCATTACCTGCGTATCCATGTGCCTATCTAAAAGCCTCTTGAACAGCACTGTTTTACATACTTCCAACACCATCCTAAGTAGCACGTTCCAGTCACCCATCACCCGTTGTGCAAAAGAACCTCCCCCCCGAACACATCCCTTTTAAATGTTCTGCCTCTGACAAAGCTATGCGCCCAAAGTCTGACATTTTGCACCCTGGGGGAAATGTGTTCTAACTTTCTACCCAGTCTATACCTCTCATAATTTTATAAACTTGTAACAGGCCACTCCTCAACCTCTGGTGCTCCAGCTAAAACAATCCAAATATGTCCACACAGCTAGTACCATCTAATCTTGACAGCATTCTGTTAAACCTCTTCTGCACTTTCTCCAAAGCTTCCACATTCTTCCTGTGAATCCCACAGTACTCAATGTGGATTTACCAAAGTTTTATAATACTACAAAATGACTTCATGACATACTCGATGCCTATGTCCACCATTGTAGTTGTATATACTAGCCTATATTTACCTGCATTTGGTCCATAGCCAAAAACACTTGATACGTCATGAACATTGAATGTTGATCACGGGTGTCCAAAGACAAACTTCTGCTGGGCATCACTCCTGCAATTAACATCTCTGACCATCATCTCCCACAGGTTCTTCATTTTAGTTCTAAATCACTACTGGTCCCTCAAGCATGCTAACTGATCACTACATTTACTCCTTTTACTTGGATCCAGCAGCAGGTGTGTATGATGAATAACACTTATTTCTAGATCTCTGCTGAAATATTTTTTCATGCTGCATGCTGCGTTCCAAGAGTAGTTGCCATCTGAGCTTCTTGCCCCTTTAATAGCAGGACATTTACTGTGGGCTATTGTCTGTCAGTGTGCATGCCTTCTGAAACTACTCAATGGTACTCGTGGGGAGAGCATTGCAGATTTCCCTCTTGTGCGCTTAAACCTTTTTGAATGAGGTGTGTTCACATAAAAAGTCTTGTGCAGTCAATTCTCCAAACGGCTGATGGGGTGAAAGGTGAGGATGGGGACTCTGTCCCTGTTGCGACTGGGGGTGGGGGGAGAGGGAGGAGGAAAGCAGAGCTGCGAGATATAGAGGAAACCCTTGTGAGGGCGTCATCTCTGATGGAAGAGGTAAGGAGGTGGCAGTTTTGGGGGCTCCGGTGCTCAACCTGTCCCGACGTCTTCGTTCTGACCAGCCCGACAAGAGGGCTTGAATATCGGGCCGTCTGTAGCGACGACTACGGAGGGTCAGGGCCCTGACCACGGGTGAACAAGGGAGGTGGAGGAGGAGGACTGTCTGAACTGTATTGCCTTCCACCACAGTGAAAAATGCTGTGGTGGATGTCTGTTGACTTATGTTGTGTATTATGTCCTTTTTTTAATTGTAATGCTGGATGGTAAATTCATTTCGCTACAGCTTGTGGTGCATGTGACTAAAAAAATTGAGCCTTTGGTATTATGTGTTTTTAGAAAAGTGTCCAGGCCCTAAGAATACAGACTGCACTGCATTAAATATTTACATTATGCTCCCTGACAACTGATATCCTTGACATTTTACCCCCAAGGTATTACATTTAAAATGGTTGCAACCAAACAGACTTTAGTCTGTTGAAATCCACTTTCCTGCAGATATATCTCATTCATGACTCACCAGTAAGTGTTTCACTGTGCTGTATGCCCTTTATTGTTCACACTGCCTTTACATTGAAGAAGATGTCATCATATTCAATTGCAATTGATTTAGCTAGAACTGAGAATATATTATTTATTTTGAATTAGATGCATAAGATTTAAAACTGCGTTGCTAAACATCCGCAGCAACAAATGTATTAAATGTGTTGCTCCAACTGTGGCTGTGCCAATCTATTAGAACTGCTGCTCTTGGCTGTTCCAGGAGCCTTGAAGCTGCTTACTATGTCACTGCTGACCTTTTAAAATGGCTTCTACAGTGGGTTGCTCAAAACAATCTTCTTCCTTCGCTCCTCAGAGAAATATTATTATTAGATTTCATCTGCATGGGCAACATGAAATATGAATATGGGTTTAAAACAATATTAAAAACCAGCAAAGCAGAATAATTCCTCAAAAGCAAAACGCGTTCTTTTGTTCATGCTAAAGTTCAGCATCACTGCTGCAAGCACACCTTAAATCTAGCTCCACGTGCTAATTGAACCCCAAAGTTAATTATTCATGATCGACGAGATCAATTAAAGAATCTGCAGGATTCATTTTGCCAGCAAACAGACAGATGGTAGCATCAGGTATCACCATAGCAACAAGAGCTAGGAGCAACTAATACTTTAAAAAGAGGCAATGACACATTTGTACTCCAAGCAGCGTCTGTGCAAATTGGACGTGCGGGTGGGAGCCATTTTACCACAATGAGTATTATTGTTAGCAGTACATCTCCATCCATGATTGGAGTTGTACTTTTATTAGGGCAGCCAGGCACTTTTGTATTTTACAATTTAAAAAAAAAATCTGCATCAAATATCTCAAAATAAGTAGCTCAAAGTAGTTCAATTCCAGTTCTAATTTACGGTGATCATTTGGGGCGAAGGGTGGGGAAGGAGGGATAGATGACAGTGAGGTTGAAATAAAGGATTGACCATGATAGCGGTGAAAAGCAAATCAGGCTCAAGGGCAGACGCGGCCTACTGATTCTATTTCTCCACATCTTATTTATTCCCATAATCTCTCAACATATCACTTGTTGCACCGATATATTATCATCACCCAAAGCATATTGTGATTTAATTAGTCACAGTACACCAAATCTATAGCTTTGTCTAATTTATTTTCCCTTGTCACTAGTATTTATGTTTTACTGAAATTCCAAAAGGATTTGTACATTTCAGAAGGCGATGAGAGAACAAAAGTGGATATTTGTGTGGAAGATATTGTGTTATTCAGCATTGTAAATAGATGTGTATCGGCAAGAACTTCAATCCAGCCATTGTCCTTCAAAATAGCTTTTTTTCTCTGCTCTATTATTCCCCTTAGGGGAACAATTCCTCAGAGATAATTTTTGACATCACCATTATAAACCATGAAGCTCATCTGCTGCACTGCAGTAAACAAGGAATAAAACTAACATGGGGGTGAGCATCAAAACAAAAGAAGCCTGACATCACATTGCATTTGTCCGTAAAAACACCTGTTTATATTTCAAACAGTTGATTTTGATAGGAGCATAGCAGCAAATATCACCAATACAAGAAAGGGGCTTGGCTCAAATATTAATAGATCATTGTATGTAACTCGAAAGAACAATCAATGAATGCACAATATGCAATGGCTATTTTTGTTTTGTTTTTTCCAGTTTTTATTCTTTCATCAACGATAATCTCTGCTGTTAATAAATGTTGAGACAATGACTGTTTTGACGTAAAATTTCAAATGTGTTATCCGTATATAAATGCTTCATATTTTTTTTTGCCTCGCGCAGAGTCCATTTTAGTGTGCACTGTTACAAACAACAAGATGGTGCTACTCAGCTTTTGAAAATTCCTTGCAATGTACAAGGAGTATGGTACACTGCATAATTCATGAATGTGATTGGGTTGAACCACATTTTCTGCATTTTTCTTTATTAATGCTATTTGGCTGCTGCTTGTTCTGTCAAGAGCATATTCAGTAACATGGACGTCAGCCCCTTGAGCTTTAATCAAGTATAGCTCCTTCAATATGAAATACAGCAATCTGTCATTAATTACTCTTCAGGCAACTGCTGGAAGTCGACTTTCAGCACAATGAAATGTTTATTTTTCTGATGGGTTTCAGGAGTTGGGGAATACGTAGCACAATAATGCGCTCCACCAAACTGAATTAGTTGTCTGCCCTGAAGGAATATCATAATATTAAAGTGAGTTACTGACATGTCAGGAAAATATTACAATGTCCAGCACTTGCCTCAGGCCTGCCTCAATCTCTGTACCTTTGCAATTGATGAAGTGCCTTTGTTTTCTTCTCGGGTCAACATCCTAGTGAAGTTGAGCTCTTAAACTACATGCAGCGATCTAGAAATTATACTTGCACCATGAGAAGGCTAAGACAAAGTCTGTACATGGCATGTCAACCATCATTGATCAGATTTGCTAACTTCACTGGAACTTGAGGCAACTAATGAGACATGAGGGGGGGATTTGATGGGCATGGGGCTGACGGCCTGGCAGTGTTTGGCCAAAGATCAGAACCTGGAGATGTGTGTGGACAAAGAACAAAGCCTTGTGGATAGAGGTGTGGCTGTTTGGATCCTGGGGCAAAGCAAGTAGGAATCGGGGCCTTTGGCCCAACATGCCCATGCCAACCAAGCTATCCCTCTTGCACTTGTCCCACCTGCCCATGTTCGACCTCTGATATCCTGAGGATGAATTCCTGATCTTCCAATCTACCTCATAGTCCCACTTACATATTTTCTGTATATGCACTTTCTCTGTAGCTCTAGCACTTTCTCCCCCTCTTTTTTACTTCCTAATAAACTCATGTTTTGTAAGATTTGCTGGCATGGCACAGAAACAAGATTTGTTTCCACTGTATCTTGGTACATGTGACAATATTAAACGTACCAATAACCAAATGGATTGGGTTGGAGTTGAGTAAGAGTACGTGGCAGCCTATTTGGGAATGAGTGTGAAAGAGTTGATTGGTTCAGGTGTCTGATAACTGAGAACAGAGCTGATCTTGGATCTGGATAATGTGAGTTATCATGCTCCTGTATCTTACAGAAGGTAGAAAAGGGAATAGACAGAAGGACAGGAATTCTTCATGATCCCTCCAGCCTTCCTGATGCAATGCACCGTGAAGATGGGTTGGATGGGAAAAGGTGATGAGCCTGTGATGGACTAGGCTGTGTCTACCAATCTACGGGCTCAGGTGGTCAAGAGCAAAGCGGTTTCCATACCAGGCTGTGATACTTTCATTAGCACACCTGTAGTAGTTGGAGAGAATCCTTGGGCACATGCCAAATCTCAGGCGCCTCAAAGTAAATGTGCTAATGCAGTTGATCTCGGCATCATTGTGAAGGGTTCAGGTTAAGTCACTGGTGATATGAATGCCTAAGAAATTGAAGCTGTCAACCGTCTCAACAGTGGCTCTGTTGATGAGAACATCGTTGAGTTTACCCCCTCATGGGCGGTCTCAGTGGTGCAGCGGTAGAGTTGCTGCCTTACAAAGCTTGCAGTGCCAGAGACCCAGGTTCAATCTCAACCACGGGTGCTGTCACTGCAGAGTTTGTATGTTCTCTCCGAGACAGTGGGTTTTCTCCGAGATCTTCTGTTTACACCCACACTCCAAAGACGCACAGGTATGTAGGTTAATTGGCTTGGTGTATGTATAAATTGCCTCTAGTGAGTGTAGGATAGAGTAAATGTGCGGGTATCGCTGGTCGGTGTGAACCCGGGGGGCCGAAGAGCCTGTCTCCTTGCTATATCTCTAAACTAAACTAAACTCGCATCTTTAGTTTAACATGTTTAAGAAAGAATTGCAGATGCTGGAGAAATCGAAGGTGGACTAAAATGTGGTAGAAACTCAGCGGGTGAGGCAGCATCTATGGAGAGAAGGAATAGGCGATGTTTCGGATCGAGACACTTCTTCAGACTGATGTGGGGGAGGGGTGGAAAAAAGAAAGGAAGAGGCGGTAACAGTGGGCTTGTGGACGAGCTGGGAAGGGGGTGGGGATGGAGGGAGAAAGCAATGTATATCGGAATTTGGAGAAGTCAAATGTTCATACCGCTGGGGTGTAAACCACCCAAGCGAAATATGAGGTGCTGTTCAATTTGCGCTGGGCCTCACTCTGGCAATGGAGAAGGCCCAGGACAGAAAGATCAATTTTGGAATGGGAGGGGGAGTTCAAGTGCTGAGCCACCGGGAGATCAGGTTAGTTAGTGCGAATTGAGTGGAGGTGTTGGGCGAAGCGATCGCCGAGCCTGCGCGAAGCGATCGCCGAGCCTGTACTCAGTGCATACATTGGTCTCGCCGATGTAGAGTAGTTTACACCTGGAACAGCGGGTGCAGTAGATGAAGTTGGTGGAGGTACAGGTGAACCTCTGCCCGACCTGGAAAGACTGCTTGGGTCCTTGGATGGAGTCAAGGGGGGAAGGTAAAGCAACAAGTGTAGCATTTCCTGCGGTTACAAGGGAAAGTACCCTGGGAGGGGGTGGTTTGGGTGGGAAGGGACGAATTGACCAGGTTGGCTTGCTAACATTAAGGCCTAAGTATTGTCCTGACATCATGACACAAGGTTCTTGATCTCGTTAAACATCAAAACTGAAATTACCAGAAGTCAGGTGAGTGGTATTCCATGGTTACACAAAAAAGCTGGAGAAACTCAGCGGGTGCAGCAGCATCTATGGAGCGAAGGAAATAGGCAACGTTTCGGGCCGAAACCCTTCTTCAGACTGATCGGGGGCGGGGGTGGGTGGGGACAGGAAAGGGAAAAGGAGGAGTAGCCCGAAGGCTGGGGGGTGGGAGGAGACAGCAGGGGGGCTGAGGAAGGGGAGGAGATAGCAAGGACTAACAAAATTGGGAGAGTTCGATGTTCATGCCCCCGGGGTGCAGACTCCCCAAACGGAATATGAGGTGCTGTTCCTCCAACATGGAGGAGACCCAGGACAGAGAGGTCGGAGACGGAGTGGGAGGGGGAGTTGAAGTGCTGAGCCACCGGGAGGTCAGCTTGGTTATTGCGGACCGAGCGGAGGTGTTCGGCGAAACGATCGCCCAACCTCCGCTTGGTCTCACCGATATAGATCTGCTGACATCTAGAGCAGCGGACGCAATAGATGAGGTTGGAAGAGATGCAGGTAAACCTCTGTCGCACCAGGAACGATTGCTTGGGTCCTTGAACGGAGTCGAGGGGGGAGGTAAAGGGACAAGTGTTGCATCTCTTGCGGTTGCAAGGGAAAGTGCCCGGGGAGGGGGTGGACCGAGAGGGAAGGGAAGAATTGACAAGGGAGTTATGGAGGGAGCGGTCTTTGCGGATATTCCATAATGGATCTCCCAACTTGATTTGGTGAATGCCGTTCTGCTGAATGGTTAGCACGCAACAAAAGATTTTCACTACTGTACCATACATGGGACAATAAACTCATCTCAAAATCAGTAAATTTGCAAACTGCACAATGCAAATCTTTGCTACTGGAGAACATTTTATATCACAGCTTAGGCTAAAATAACTTATTATTTCAGGCATGCAAGACAAAAGTCTCGTATCAAATTTCATGGCTTAACATAAAATGGATAGATTCAAGACATTTTGAAATTCAAGGCAATTGCAACTCTGATCTTAAATTAATTGAAAAAGCAAACTTTAAAGTGTCACCTTATTTTTCACCAACAGGATTCCTGAAACACATGCCATGTGTATTCACATAGTGTCCCAGAGGTGCTGATTTATGCAATGAGACAAAGCAAGGCTGACACTGACTGACATCTTAGCCAGACAATGGTTGACTGATATTCCCACTGCACGACACAGGAGGGCTGACAATGATTGGTGACTGAAGAACCCAGTGGCAGAATTGAAGAAAGGCTAGCAACAAACAAGCATTCATGCAAAGTCTGCCCTTTACACTTCCTTCCTAACATTGTTTCATTGAAATCGTTGGAATAAAAATATGGAAGGAGACCACTGTAAAGATCCAGCACCTGTTTATTAACACCAATGGTCAAAGGCAATGCTACCCTGTGGAATTCTACAGTACAGACCAAATTTCACATTAATCCTCTTGCACCACTCCCTATTTCCAAAAACCTGTGGGTTTGTAATTGGCCTCTGTAAAATTGCTCCTAGTGTGAACAGGTGATCCATGGACTTGTGACCCAAAAGGCCAGGTAAGCTTATAAACAATCTCCATCCACCTTACCACTAACCTTGTTTTCGTCTTCAAACTTATTAATCATGCCAACTACATTCTCATCCAAATAGTTATTGAAGATGACAAATAATGGATTTGTGACCCAGTGGATTCCTAGGGCAGAATGCTGATCATGTGACTTCATTCTGAGAAACAACTTTCTCCAACCACCTTGGATTGCTACCAGTAAGCCAATTTTGTATCCAATTACAATTTAAATACAATTACGAAGTGATGCTATTTTCGAAAAGAAAATCTTGTATGTTGCACCCACAAACCACTGAAACCATAGCCAAGATACATTACAGCAAGGGAAAGGAATTACAACAAAAACTTACTATGGAAATGCATATAGAACATGGACCTTTTGGGTTTTATAGTCAATTCTCAAAACCTGTTCTATTACACTAAATTTCCCTGCACTATGATTAGCCCTTTCTTTGCTGGGCGTTGGCAGCAAAATGTTATTTTTCTTTCTGTTTTCTAACCAGTTTTTAAAAATCAAATTTTCATAAGACATAGGAGCAGGATTAGACCATATGCCCATCGAGTCTGCTCCACCATTCAATCATGGCTGATCTATTTTTTTTCTTAACCCCATTCTCCTGCCTTCTCCCCGTACCATTTGATGCCCTTCCTACTTAAGAACCTATCAATCTCTGCTTTAAAAATACCCAATGACTTGGTCTCCACCACCATCTTTGGTGAATTCCACAGATTCGCCACCCTCTGGCTAAAGCCATTCCTCCTATTCTCCAATCTAAGGCTGAGCCCTCTGGTCCTAGACTCTCCCACTCCTGGAAACATCCTCCCTACATCCAATCTATATAGGCCTTTCATTATTTCATATATAATGTAGACCTTTTGATTAGATTGATTTTAACATACTCTGAGCCTAAATATTTACTGGTCTTGTGTTTAATTAATCATGAAGTGACTGATATTTCCATCATGAATCTAGGCTGTGATCTCCACTGTGGCATCAAACTGATTTATCTCAGTAATGAGTGGAGCAGAAATTAGTTCAGCTGCATTTGTGATTGTTTAGTGTACTCAGATGGATGGAGATAAATGGAGTGTAAATGGCAGAATGTCAATTGCATATATATCCTGTGTGTTCTGGTAGTGATATACTGTATGTTATCATCTGGGAAACATCACAATTGAGAAATGTCAGCAGTGACAGTAAAAATAATTCTTTGGAAGATTTTTCTTCAGTGTCTCATCTCAAGCAATTGATATTCCACTGAATTGAGTTGTAGTCACATCATGTAAATAGCCCTTTTGGCACAACTTGCCCATTCAGACCAAGATGCCCCACCTGTCCTACTTACCCATGTTTAGCCCATATTCCGGTTTCGGTTCAGGACCCTTCCTCAGACTGATCGTAGGTGGGGGGAGAAAGCTGGGCGAGAGGAGAGGCAGGCCAAAGTGTCGCAGCTAATAAGTGGTCACAGGTCAGGGGTCCGGTATCCTGTGTCGGTTTTTTCCACAGCATAGTTTGTTTAGACTGTTAATCCAAGATGAAATTGTAGGCAACTGGGTCAATGTACATCAGTGATGATCTGAGCTAATTAAAGTCTGGGAAGAACATTTAAACATAAAAGTTATGCGGATTAACTTATTGCAAAGTAGATCAGTCATAAAGTCACAGTGTTAGTAGTTCTGGGAACATAAAAGGGCACCCCCGCATGGTTGAACGTTCAGGTAAAAAGACAATCTTGGATCTATGAATTGTAAGCCATCTGTTTATTGGCGACAAATAATGGCAAGACCCAATAATGATCTATTATATAACATAACTTAATTAAATAACATAACATTCCACTGATTTTGCATCCTCTCAGAGAACATACAGTCATTCCAACACGACCAAGAACCAGAAGCTTTGTTCTTAACTCCCTGGAGTGAATCTTGTATCTGCAACTTTCTGACTTGGAGACATAGGTGTTGCCAAATATGCCTCAGCAAGCACTTCACTCCAGGAGTGTACATACACTTCCTGCCCACCAGGCTGGAGCCTTGAATGACTAAATATAATCTAAAGGAAGCATTTTACAGGCTAGTGTTCAGACTCAAAATTCAGCGCAGCCTGTGTAGTTACTCTTTCAATCGTAAGAGCTGAAGTTAATCTCTCCTCAATGAATTATATTTTTGCCAAATTAGAATAGAAATACATTCCCCCAAAAGAACACAAAGTGCTAGAGTAGCTTAATGGGTCAAGCAGCATCTATGGAGAACATGGTTTCTGGTTAGGACCCTTCTCCAGATAGCGGCATCTTCAGACTAGTCAGAAGAAAGATCCCGATCCAAAACGTGCCTATCCTTTTTCTCCAGATATACTGCCTGACCTGCTGAGTTACTCCCATCACTTTGTGTGTTTTTTCCCTAAGCCAGTGCCTGCAGTTCCTTGTGTCTACAAACATGTATTCCAGTTCTAACTTAGGTTTTATCTAACAGTTGAGTAAAATCATTAATGCTGAAATACATGGGAAATGGGTAAAAGTTGTTACTGCACGCAGTGATCACGGAGTAAATATCACCCGATTGATTTTGTTTAGGGAAGAAAAATCAATGATTCTGATTGTTTTATTTGTGACTATTGATTTCTCTCAGTGAAATCAGGTATTTGTGAGTTTGTGCAGTAATTGGAAATACCATGTATCCAGGGACTAGTAACAATCTGGATCCAATTAATTCTGAAGTGGCCTTAATAATTTTGTTTCTAATTTCAAGATTGCCAATATTTGTAGAATAAGGTAGCTGGACAGGTTTATAAAAGTGGGCATCCTGACCACGGGTGCTGTCTGTGTGGAGTTTGGACGTTTTCCCTGTGATCACGTGAGTTTTCTCCAGGTGCTCAGGTTTCCTCTCACATTCCAAAGAGGTGCAGGTTTGTAGGTTAATTGGCTTCTGTAAATTGTCCCTCGTGTGTAGGAAGAGCTAGTGTACGGATGATTGCTGGTCGGCATGGACTCGGGGAGCTGAAGAGCCTGTTTCCACGCTGTATCTCTAAACTAAACTAACACTAAACATTTTGTACAACTGTAACATAATGTCCGGGGCTTCGATAGTCAATACCCTGACTGATGGCCAATGTACCTAAAACCTTAGCTTCATTTATGTTTCACTTAGCTATTCTTGGTGAAGGCGAGGTGTATCAGTGACTCTTGCCTTTATTGATATTTTCCAGGAAATTTACAGTAGTAATTGTTCTAGGTTATGTAATTAATTGTTTAATTTCAAATCTCTAGTTGCCATGACGGGATATAAATTTTAGGCTTCACGTCAATAACCTTGGATTCTGGATACTAGTAACATAATTACCGTGATAGATTCCCTCAGCCATGGTGATAACTATCTCACATTTTAATTGTTTGTTGAACACTTAGGCACTGTGCCAAAATGTTCCTCGGCTATTACTGACCAAATGCAGAGTATAAATCTGTGTCAAGATAAGGTGGTGTTTAATGCCCAGCTTAGAATGGTTTGTAGATGCTGCTGAAGACTTGTCCAATAAAGTTCCCTTGCAGATTCAACCATCCCCTCTTACTTAAATTGCCAAGATAATGATAAGTGCATTCTATGGGTTAAGGTAAGGCAATAATTCCAACAGCAATATCTGCCTTTAGCTGATGTCACGATAATTCATTGTTTGTCCTCTGGATTGTTAGCTAATAGGTGTCAGGAATTCTATGCATAACTAAAATTCTGATCTTGTTATCTTCCGGTTTGGTGGTCTTTCTATTTGCGCAAAAATGGTTCGCGATAGCGCTACGATTTTTCGCCAGTTCACTCACCGTTCTCCTGTGCTGTGAGTGCGCCAAGTTTCGTTCCGATCGGTTGAATGTCGTAGAAGTTAGCGAGGTTTAAAAATCTTAAAAAACGCGCGTGCGCAGATCCTGCCAGTCGGCGCCGCACGGATTAGTCTCTTCCCCGTCACTCCCCGGAACGGTCCGCCCCTTCCTGCGCCATCGCGTCTTTACTGGAGCTGAGGGTGGCCGGCGGAGGTTTCCAACCGGACTTTCGGAGGGACCCAAAGCAACCCAGCCCCAAGCAGCAGCCCCAAGCAGCAGCCCAGCCCCAAGCAGTCCCTCAGCCCCGAGCAGCAGCCCAGCCCCAAGCAGCAGCCCAGCGTTGGAGACCCAGCCCAGCCCAGAGTCGGACACCCATCCCAGCCTGGAGCCGGAGATGTCGCCGATGTCGCCAAACTCTGATCCTGGCGGAGGAGAACAACCAGCGACCAGCGCCCGCTGTGAGTCTCCATCGCACCGCCAATTGCAGCCACTACCCCTCTGGTCCCCCCTCGCTGGCTCCTCCCCATCTCCCCCATGGCTCTTCCCCCGTCTTTCCTCCGAGCTCACTCCCTCCTGCCCACACACCCCTATCTCCCCACAGCCCCCTCGCCCCACACACCCCTCCCCCCACTACCCCCTCCCCCCCCACAACCCCATCCCCCACCCCACACAACCCGCCTCCACAACTCCCCCCATACACCCCTCCCCCGCTCACAAACCCCTCCCCCACTCACACACACCACTCCCCACAACCCCTCCGCCTACACACCCCCCCCACACAACCCCCCACACATACACACACACACCCCTCCCACATTCCTCCTCCCCCAATCCTACACCCTTCCAGCCCACATATTCACCTCCCACCCCAACCCCCCCCCCCCCCACCACACACCCCATCCCCACCCCCCTCCCCCCCTACACCTCCCCATCCACACACATCCCTCCTCTGCCCCCCCCACCACACACCCCACTTCCCTCCACACATGAAGAGGACGGGGAGGGAGTGCTCGGGGATGAGGGGAAATGAGCCGCGCCTGCGCAGTTAGGGGCTATGGGTGAGTGGTGGAATATTGCGTTGGGGGAACGGATTGTGTTGGGGGAACGGGTGAGTGGTGGAATGTTGCAATGGGGAATGGGTTGTGTTGGGGGACCAGACCTCCCGTGCGACTGGGACCCAACAGGTCCACTTAGTCTAGTTATATATGTAGAAGACACTGTTTATTTTAAAGTAGCTGATATCCATCTATGCCATGCACTAAAAAATGTAAAAACTACAGGTTCTAATAAATTTAAAAACAGCACACAACATAGCTCTCAATACACTATGAATAATCGATTCACATTTTCAAAAACAAATAAATCATCTAAATCCGTAAAGGTCTGCAGTGCATTAATTTGTTTTTCAAATAACAAAGATTTAACGATTTCAAGCACAAACCTTTTTTACATAAAAAGGTGACACAACTTATGAATAGTTGCCTCAATACATGTCTATTTAATCTTCATCAACGTTATGACTTCTGTCCACTTATCTCAGTTGATAGCATGCTTATCTCTGCATCAGAGAGCTATGAATTATAATCAAATCTTCTACACAATTTCTCCATTTTATTCGAGTATAGACAATTAGACTGAACTTTAAACAGATATTCTTTATTGAAGATAGCAACACTCAAATAAATAACAGTTGAGTGTACAACTAGTACAAGTGTGTCTCAAGATCATACCACGTGGAACATAAATATTAATTTTCTCCAACACACTAAAATTTAAGCTATGCTGGTATGAATATTATTGAAATATTATTCAGGTTTCAAAATTTTAGAATGTTTTGACAGTGAAAATGTTACCGTTAAAGTAAAATTTAATTTTAATTTCATCAAAATAAGTGGCCACATAAGAAATAATGCTTTAGATCTGTGGGCTAACGTGTAAATTTAGAAGTAAATTTGATAGATTGCAGTATACTTCATGTTCGCCAAATTTAATCTTGACTCATTCATATGTAATCATCTTCAAGGCTCTGTTGTTGATCAACTGTATTCATTTCCATGCGGCACCCTTCAGAGTAGTTAACCCTCATCTATGGAATTCACACAGAGAGTGGTGAATCTCTGGAACTCTCTGCCACAGAGGGTAGTTGAGGCCAGTTCATTGGCTATATTTAAGAGGGAGTTAGATGTGGCCCTTGTGGCTAAGGGGATCAGGGGGTATGGAGAGAAGGCAGGTACGGGTTACTGAGTTGGATGATCAGCCATGATCATATTGAATGGCGGTGCAGGCTCGAAGGGCCGAATGGCCTACTCCTGCACCTAATTTCTATGTTTCTAACTCTTTCTCCCTCTTCGTCCGATATTACAAATCTTCTCAGAGGACCATTTTAATGATGATTTTAATCCACACCTTGAATTCCTCCTTTATTTGGTTAGCTGCTGCTTTTCCAATCCAAATGCGAAAACCTTTGGGTCATCTAACTTCGGCAGCAGCAGGAATACAAGTGTCCATTAATAGAGCGTCTTCAACATGACAAAGCTTCTCAGGGTTCATCACAAATGAGGCAAAGCTACAACAGGAAATGTTTGAGCAGGTGCCCAAATACTTGGTCAAGTAGACATTCGAGCCAATGTTAAGGTAGAGAGAGAGAGAGAGATTGAAAGGCAGAAAGGGTTAGAGAGGGTCCTCGCAGTTAAAGGCATGACCACCAATTATGGATTACAAAAGATCAGAATCGGGACATAGAAACATAGAAACATAGAAATTAGGTGCAGGAGTAGGCCATTCGGCTCTTCGAGCCTGCACCGCCATTCAATATGATCATGGCTGATCATCCAACTCAGTATCCCGTACCTGCCTTCTCTCCATACCCCCTGATCCCCTTAGCCACAAGGGCCACATCTAACTCCCTCTTAAACATAGCCAATGAACTGGCCTCAACTACCCTCTGTGGCAGAGAGTTCCAGAGATTCACCACTCTCTGTGTGAAAAAAGTTCTTCTTATCTTGGTTTTAAAGGATTTCCCCCTTATCCTTAAGCTGTGACCCCTTGTCCTGGACTTCCCTAACATCGGGAACAATCTTCCTGCATCTAGCCTGTCCAACCCCTTAAGAATTTTGTAAGTTTCTATAAGATCCCCTCTCAATCTCCTAAATTCTAGAGAGTATAAACCAAGTCTATCCAGTCTTTCTTCATAAGACAGTCCTGACATCCCATGAATCAGTCTGGTACCATTGATATCTCAGCGGGCTGAAGGAAGTTACAAAAAGGGGGCATGGGGAAGGGGACATTAGGATTGAAGAATTGCTTAACAATGAGGCATTGCTGATTAGCAAATACAGGAAGTTTGCAGAGACTTAAATGAGGTAGAACCAAGGAACTGTAGATACCGGTTTACAAGAAAAAGGTACAAAGTGCTGGAGTAATTCAACGGTTCACTCATATCCCTGGGGGACATGGATAGGTGATGTTTTGGTACAGGACACTTCTCTTAGACCGCTTGTGGGGGGGGGGGGGGGGGGGGGGGGAAGCTGGAAGTGTGGAGAGGCAGGACAAAGCATGGCAGATATTAGGTGAACACTGACAAGGAGGGTTTTCGATCGGCAGATGGTTGAACAAAGGTCAGAGATATGAGAAGGTGTGAGACAGGATCGGAGATGGCAAAGCCAGAGGAAGGAATGTAGGTGGCGGGGGAGGGGAGAAATAGGTGTGTGATTGTCTAAGGTGAGGTACAGGGGGAAGGGGTAGAGGGTGTGGGGGGGGGGGAAAAGTGAACAGATGAGGGGGGGGGGGGGGGGGGGGGGGGGGGGTGTTTAAAGGTTATATAAATAGAGGAATTCAATGTTCATCCCAGAGTTGGGAAAAGGTAGAACTGCCAAGAGGGCCTTGGAATCTGCTGAAGATCGACACAAAAACCTGGAGTAATAGCGAGACAGGCAGCATCTCTGGATAGACATAGACACATAGGAATAGGTGCAGGTGTAGGCCATTCGGCCCTTCGAGCCAGCACCGCCATTCAATATGATCATGGCTGATCATCCAACTCAGTATCCTGAACCTGCCTTTTCTCCATACCCCCTGATCCCTTTAGCCACAAGGGTCACATCTAACTCCCTCTTAAATATAGCCAATGAACTGGCCTCAACTACCCTCTGTGGCAGAGAGTTCCAGAGATTCACCACTCTCTGAGTGAAAAATGTTTTTTCTCATCTCTGTCCTAAAAGATTTCCCCCTTATCCTTAAACTGTGACCCCTTGTTCTGGACTTCCCCAACATCGGGAACAATCTTCCCGCATCTGGCCTGTCCAACCCCTTAATAGAAGGAATGGGTGATGTTTGGGGTTGAGACTTTCGTCAGACTGAAGAATAGGCAGGTATAGCTGACCAGTAACGCCTCAGCATAACATTCCAGTTTTTATATTCTAATCCTCTCTAAATAAATCCAAGCATTGCATTTGCAAACTCGGAGCAGCCTGCTTCCTTGAAGAGAGGGTCGGGGGGTTTTTTAAAATAGTAATCTCGTCATGTGATGGAAAGGCAGCACAGAGCAGTTACCACAGCCGAGGCTGAGCTTGGCTCTGGGGAAAACCATCCAGCATCTCTAACCTCAGCATGTTACAGCTCCAGAAGCAGATTTAATTTATTAGCTAAATTTGCAGCAAATGGATTATTCCTGTCTCGGTAATAAACCTAACGCAAAACATGAGCAATATGAATGTGAGACTAGTCGGTAACTGCACGACAGAAGCAATTTTCTCACTTGAAGTCCTTAGTTAAGCAGCACAGCACTCAGAACTGGAAGACGTTATCTTTTCTGTTCATGGAATTTGAAATGCATTGGCTAAGACCATTACAGAGGGACACTTTACACATTAACATGGCTGACGAAGCTCCATTTATTTTTATGGTTGTGAGCCTGGATTTTCCACCATGTAATTTTATTTATTTTAGCTGGAAGGCAGAACTGCACGATTTTGACACCATGAGGCAAAGGGAATAGTCCCGCGGGGACAGGCCATCCCACACATACAGAGCAGGTTCGGATTAAATAAAGGGTTTTGCACTTGTCAAAGGATGCTATTAAAATCCGTGTGCTTCACTGCCTCTGAGCTCGGCAGAAATGAACCCATCGCACTTTGGGGAACATTTCTTATTTAATCATTTAATTTTAGCATATTGCACGTGCTAGGCAGTTAAAAATGGGGAAAAAAAGATGCTAAATATCCCCAGTGGGACTTAGACTCTGGGGTAATTGGTTCCTAATATATAAATGGAAGAAGAAAAATCTAAAGATTTTAAATAATAAATTAAATTGATCTCTTACGCATCGGTTATATAAATTATACTTTTGCATCCCAACATCCGAAGAAACTTGATTTAAAATCGGCGAATAGTTATTATGTATATTTGAACCAGAAGTGTACAATTCTGGAAACCCTATGATGTTTTAATTTAGTTTAGATTAGTTTATTGTCACATGTACCGAGGTACAGTGAAACATTTTTGTTGCGTGCTAACCAGTCAGCGGAAAGACAATAGAAACATAGAAAATAGGAGCAGGAGTAGGCCATTCGACCCTTCGAGCCTGCACTGCCATTCAATATGATCATGGCTGATCATCCAACTCAGTATCCTTTACCTGCCTTCTCTCCATACCCCCGATCCCTTTAGCCACAAGGGCCACATCTAACTCCCTCATAAATATAGCCAATGAACTGACCTCAACTACCTTCTGTGGCAGAGAGTTCCAGAGATTCACCACTCTCTGTTTGTAAAATGTTTTTCTCATCTCGGTCCTAAAGGATTTCCCCTTTATCCTTAAACTGTGACACCTTGTCCTAGACTTCCCCAACATCGGGAACAATCTTCCTGCATCTAGCCTGTCCAGCCCCTTAAGAATTTTGTAAGTTTCTATAAGATACCCCCCTCAATCTCCTAACTTCTAGCGAGTACAAGCCGAGTTTATCCAGTCTTTCTTCATATGAAAGTCCTGCCATCCCAGGAATCAGTCTGGTGAACCTTCTCTGTACTCCCTCTATGGCAAGAATGTATTTCCTCAGATTAGGAGACCAAAACTGTACGCAATACTCCAGGTGTGGTCTCACCAAGACCCTGTACAACTGCAGTAGAACCTCCCTGCTCCTATACTCAAACCATTTTGCTATGAATGGTTACAATCGAGCCTTTTACAGTGTAAAAGTGTGTAGCGATCGTATTATGTTATTGTAGATCTACCTCTGGGGTGAGCACGCAGATAGTCACCTGGGTTGTGCACCATCAGCATCTTTGATAATAGAGAACCAGTGATTCATTGGAAGGCTGGAGTTAACATGTCAGGACCGATCAGCGGACTAGGTTTGATCAGGAACCATAGTTTAGAATGAATAATTGGGGAATGAGGGGATGGTACTGAAGCAGGCTGTTCAGAGAGTTTGCACCAAGAAGTTGCAATGTCTTGTTTGAGACAGACAGCAGTGGCATTTAAAAGACTTTTGGATAGGCATATATATATGCAGGGAATGGAGGGATATGGATTATGTGCAGGTAGATAAGATTTGGTCTTGAATCTTGCTTGACTGACATTGTGGGTGAATGGCCTGTTCTTGTTCTGTACTGTTCTATGTTCTAAAAATTATAACCTTAAATATATTTTTATGAAGTTAAATTTCATATGATTCACAGCTACCCCTCCAAGGTACACAAAAATGCTGGAGAAACTCAGCGGGTGCAGCAGCATCTATGGAGCGAAGGAAATAGGCAACGTTTCGGGCCGAAACCCTTCTTCAGACACTTGCCTTTATTTCTGCAATCTAACAGCTTCTTCAATTCTTCAATCTAAGAAGTGTCTGAAGAAGGGTTTCGGCCCGAAACGTTGCCTATTTCCTTCGCTCCATAGATGCTGCCGCACCCGCTGAGTTTCTCCAGCATTTTTGTGTACCTTCGATTTTCCAGCATCTGCAGTTACTTCTTAAATACCCCTCCAAAGTGTTGGGGGAAAGAAACTGTAATGTAGCTCACCTGCCACTAGAGAGCAGCAGCAAGTCAAACCCAGCTTCAATACAGAATTTGTGGAATTCTGGACCTATTTACCATATAACCATATAACCATATAACAATTACAGCACGGAAACAGGCCATCTCGACCCTTCTAGTCCGTGCCGAACACATAATCTCCCCTAGTCCCATATACCTGCGCTCAGACCATAACCCTCCATTCCCTTCCCATCCATTTGGTCGGTTTAAGTAATAGTCAGGTGAACGCACAGATTGCTTTTTCTTGCAAATAATTTATTCATTGATATGTTGTAAATGGCATATTTCGTTAATTGAAATTTTGTTCCCATAAGGTGTCTGAAAGGAGAAAAAGACAGCAATCAGGTGACTATTAATTGGTGATTGTGAAGTGGGAAGGATATCAGGGTGGGAATTCTACTGTGTGCTTAGTTCATTATTCCTATTATCAGTTATACAACTGCATTCAATTATTCCCTCCCTCAGTCCAACCCACACTTAATAATGAATAAATTGGGTGCATGGATGTTAAGCCAAGTGCTTCTGTTATATAAATCCTATGTAATTCCTAGCCTTTTGATAGCGTATTTGTGATCATACTAACTTTGTGAAATAATTTCTCTGGAGCCAATTGCTAAACCTCCTGAAGAAATATTCACTTGCTGTCTGGAAATCTATGTTTCTACAGATCTTCAATTACACTGTGGTGGCACGGTGGCGCAGCGGTAGAGTTGCTGCTTTACAGCACCAGCGACCCGGGCTCGATCCTGACCACGGGTGCTGTCTGTGCGGAGTTTGCACGTTCTCCCTGTGAACGCGTTTCTGCGGGTGCTTCGGTTTCCTCACACATTCCAAAAAACGTGCAGGTTTGTAGGTTAATTGGCTTCTGTAAATGGTCCCTAGTTTGCAGGACAGAACTAATGTACAGGTGATGGCTGGTCAGCATGGATTCGGTGGGCCGAAGGGCCTCTTTCCATGCTGTATCTCTAAAACTAAAACTAAAATCTCTGGAGAACATGGATAGGCGACGTTTCTGATCAGGACCCTTCTTCAAACTAGATTTTAATGTTACTTTTGCATTGAATATTCCAAATTATGGTTCATGAGGCAAAAGCAGACTTGTTCAAAAAGATATGAAGTTATTTACAGCAACAATAGCATTTTATGATTTTTCTTCAAAGTCTTGATACGATCGAACTTTATTCTTCCTCGGAGGGAAATTGGTCTTGTAGTCGTTCATGATTTCCTCATTTCTATTTAACGCCAACATTTCTTTTGCACCCCATCTTTTGTATAAATGGCTTTGTAATCATAAACCAACAGCAGTTTAAAGCCAATCACAAAACCTCCACTGCTGCCATAGAATCATAGAGTCATACAGCATAGAAACAGACCATTCGGCCCAACTTGCCCATGCTGACCAACTTCCCCCATCTACGCTGGTCCCACCTGTTCATGTTTGACCCATATCCCTCTAAAATTGTCCTATCCATCAACCTGTCCAACTGTTTTTTTAGATGTTGTTATAACCTGCTCAACTACCTCCTCTGGCACTTTCCCTAGTCTGAAATGTCCCCATTCCATTCCCCTCTAGAAAAGGTTGTCGGCCCTTCGAGCCTGCATCCATCAATAATCATGGCTGTCCAACTGTATCCCGTACCTGCCTTCTCTTACCCTTGATTAGCCACATAACTCCCTCTTAAATATATGAACTGCTCAACTACCCTCTGTGGCTCTGGCACTTTCCCTAGTCCCTGATCCTTAAGCTGTCCCTTGTCATTCCAACATCGGGAACCTTCAGAGATAGCTGTCCAACCCCTGATTTTGTAAGTTTCTATAAGATCCCCTCTCAATCTTCTAAATTCTAGAGAGTATAAACCAAGTCTATCCAGTCTTTCTTCATAAGACAGTCCTGACATCCCCCGCCAGGAATTTTGTCTCCTCTATGGCAATAATGTCCTTCCTCAGATTTGGAGACCAAAACTGTACGCAATACTCCAGGTGGGGTAAACCCTGTACAACTGCAGTGATGCTGCTGATCTGCAAGTTTCCCATTTTGTCTCTACGGGGTAAACCATACTCTGGCAGCTCTCAGCTTCCATATACCCACCACCCTCGGAGTGGAAAAAGTTCCTATTTCTCAGGTTCCTATTCAACCTTTCTTTTCCCCTCTCACCTGAAATCTATGTCCGATGGTGCCTCTGTGGAAATGCTATTTCTTATTAATGACAAATAAAATCAATGCATCATCTGTTGCTCTCTACGTAAGTAAGTTCTCCACGAGGAGAAGGTCACGCCGGGAATGAGGAGAACCTCGCAGAGCTCACCACGTGACTGGAGAAGTTCCCAAGGCCCGTGTTCCCACGGCAACAAGTGAACTCACTAACATCATGCAGGCGGACGGGCGGGAGGGTTGTGGCATCGATTTATTCAAGGTTTGATCCAGCAGACAGCCGTCATGTGGCTACATTGACTGAACACCTATTGCTTCAGTAGTTAAGACGGTTCCTTACAGTCAAGGCTAGCTTTTATTCCTCTTGCAAACACAACACAGATCAAGAGAATTTGCAACCCCCCCACTTAGCGACAAAACTAAGCATAATCTGGTATCTGCAAATCACGTTTCCAATGCCCCTGCTGCAAATGGAGCCTACATTTCCACATTCACATATCATACATTAATAGGCATCTTATAATAATAAAACCAGTCTTACCCATTGTGTTGAAACATAGAAGATAGGTGAAGGAGGAGGCCATTCAGCCCTTCGAGCCAGCACCGCCATTCATTGTTATCATGGCTGATCGTCCCCTATCAATAACCCGTCCCCATATCCCTTGACTCCACTAGCCCCTAGAGCTCTATCTAACTCTCTCTTAAATCCATTCAGTGACTTGGCCTCCACTGCCCTCTGTGGCAGGGAATTCCACAAGTTCAGATTCAGATTCAATTTTAATTGTCATTGTCAGTGTACAGTACAGAGACAACGAAATGCATTTAGCATCTCCCTGGAAGAGTGACATAGCAAATGATTTGAATAAATAATAATAAGTGTCTGGGGGTGGGGGGGGGGGGTGGTGATTGGCAGTCACCGAGGTACGTTGTTGAGTAGAGTGACAGCCGCCGGGAAGAAGCTGTTCCTCGACCTGCTGGTTCGGCAACGGAGAGACCTGTAGCGCCTCCCGGATGGTAGGAGGGTAAACAGTCCACGGTTGGGGTGAGAGCAGCCCTTGGCGATGCTGAGTGCCCTCCGCAGACAACGTAGTTCACAACTCTCTGGGTGAAAAAGTTATTTCTCACCTCAGTCTTAAATGACCTCCCCTTTATTCTAAGACTGTGGCCCCTGGTTTTAAACTCGCCCAACATTGGGAACATTTTTCCTGCATCTTGCTTGTCAAGTCCTTTTATATTTTTATATGTTTCTATAAGATCCCCCCTCATCCGTCTAAACTCCGGTGAATACAAGCCTAGTCTTGTCATAAAATCATAAAATCAGTCTTGCCCAATGTGTTGGCACTGGCTTCTTCAATCTAACAATTTAGTATGTCACGTACTTCTACTGTTTTCCCTCATCCTTGGAATGTTTTTTTCTCCAAGTATTTATCCTATTATTTTTTTAAACTGCTACTGGAACCAAACCACCACTTCTCCTTCTTTTCGTGTCCATCTTCCATGTTTCAAATGTTGACATCGCTGTCATCGTCCGTCCTGTAAAGGGCGCAAGCTTCCGGCGACAATCAGTGGGAGCCGTCACTTGTTGCAATAGATGATGGTGGTAGCAGATTTAGCTCGGGATACTTCCAGTTTCCAGCCCCGCCACATGGATGCTTCTTCTACGGGACCAAACCACCACTGAACTGCTGGTAGATTGCAGATTAGAGTTGTAGAGGCATACGGCACAGAAACAAGCCCTTCGGTCCAACTTGCCCATGTCGGCCAAGATGCCCCATCTACGCTCGTACCCCGTGCCAACCAGATGCCCATCGACACTTGTACCACCTGCCCAAGTTTGGCCCATTTCCCTCTAAACCTTCCCGTTGATCTGGTATTTTGTTGGTTCACATGCTTGATCAATGGTGTTTTGTCATTAATGTTTTATTATTATTAATGTTTCGTGTTTTCTGAGTCATTCGTAACTGTCACTGTGTGTCATGTTGTTAATTGTGGGCGGAGCACCAAGGCAAATTCCTTGTATGTGAATACTTGGCCAATAAACTTACTTACTTACTTATCCATATACCTGTCCAAATGTCTTTTAAATGTTGCTGTTGTACCTACTTCAGCGACGTCTTCTGACAACTCGTTCCATATACCCACGACCTTTGTGCGAAAAAGTTACCCCTCGGGTTCCTCTCCCCTTACCTTAAACCTCTGTCCTCAGGGTAAAAGACTCAATGCATTCACTGTATGTATTCCCCTCGTGATTTAATACACCTCTATAAGATCACCCCTCAGCCTCCTGTGCTACTAGGAATAAAATCCTAGCCTGCTCAGCCTCTCCCTAAAGCTCAGGCCCTCAGGTCCAGGCAACATCCTCGTAAATCTTCTCGACACTTCCCACTTAACAACATCCTATAGCAGGCTGCCCAAAGAATTCTTATAACTTATGGCATAAAAGGTTTCTTCTTATGCTTTTTTGTCAATCACCTTAAATCTCTGCTATCTGGTCAATTCTTCACTCATTGGAAGTGATTTATCTTACTTACTCCATCAGAATCCTTCGTTATAAATCAAGCACTCCCGCAAATCCCCTCGGGCAAACAGGCCCAAATTTCAATACCCGTATAATTGACTGTAATCCCTCGTCCCTGGAACCTTTCTGATAGATGTTCTTGCGATCTCTCTTCAGGATGAACATCCTTCCTTAAAAATATTTAGTTTAGTTTAGTTTAGAGATATACATCGCAGAAACAGACCCTTTGGCTCCACCGAGTTCGTGCCGACCGGTGATCCCGCACACTATCATACTAAAGGAAACTGAAGATCTTGGAGAAAACCCACACAGGTCACAGGGAGAACGTACATACTCCGTACAGACAGCACCCGTAGTCAGGATTGAACCTGGGTCTCTGGCGCTGTGAGGCAGCAACTCTACCGCTGCACCACTGTGCGGTTGCAGTGCGCTGCGCTGCACAGCAGCGACTTTGAGAAATAATACAACTTGGTGTACAGCATTGTTTTATGCACATGTGGCTGATGTAGCATCTTGCAGTTTGTATTTATTATTTATAGGGTTTAGCGTCCCATATGCTTAGTTGTCCTGTCCTGCCATCTTCAGAGATTTGCAACAATGCCTCCAACCCTCACTCACCTTGCTTCCCTTTGAAACTGTACTATTTAAATTCTATCGTCTTTCTGCATGCATCTAAAGAAAATACTTTACTGTATTGAGTTTTAGCTGCAGCCGTCCATCTTTTCACCAACCTGTCCACAAATCCTATGGAAATCCATTAAAACCTCCCTTAATGTTTAATTGCTAATTCAATCGTTGGACCTGGGCCTCACCAGCAAGGAGAGCATTACTTGAGCAAAACACAAAGTGCTGGAAAACACAAAAGCACAAAAGCTTCTCACTGTACCTCAGTACATGTGACTATAAACTGAACTGGAGGAACTCAGCAGTTCAGGCAGCATCTGTTGAAAGAAATGGACAGACGATTGTGTAATAATAATAATAATAATATCTTTTATTGTCATTGCACATAGGTGCGACGAGTTTTCGTCTGCAGTTTCCATCCAATGTCATAACTTTTTTTATTATTTTTTATTTTATTAGAAGTACAAAACAATACAGTGGGACCTAATTTTAAGTGCCAACTATGTCTAGTGGAAACTTTTTTAAATCTCTCCCTGCACGGGAGACCCGACCTTTTCTCGTCGGGTTTCCGTTGTCGTTGGGGCCGCAACGAGGAGCGGCCTCCAACAGGAAGAGACTGGGGACTCTGGTGCTACGACTCACCGTCGCCGTCGCAGGGCTGGCCGAGTCCAGAGCGGGTGGAGCGGTGGAGGAGCGCTGCTGCTGCTGCTGCTGCTGCTGCTGCCCGACCGGAGAGTGGGAGGCTCCAACGGCAGGTCTGTGGACGGCGGCAGCGGGAGCCCGCGGGTCCCTGGAGGGAGACCGCTTTTCAGGGCTCTCGCAACGGCGACTTCCCCGCCCGAGTTGCGGGGTCGAAGAGCTCCTGGAGCGGGGCCTACATCACTGCCCCGCGCGGCTTGGAATGGCCGCGGGACTCTGCGAGCACACACCGGGGGCTCTAACACCAAGACCCGGTGTGCGACCTCGCACCACCCGGCGTGGCTATAATGGCCGCGGGACAATCGCCATCGCCAGCCGGGGGCTTTGACTTTGACTCTGACATGGGGGGGGGGGGGGGGGCACATGCAGTGGAGAGACGAGATAAGTTTTTTGGCCTTCCATCACAGCGATGTGATGGATGTTTATGTAAATTATGTTTGTTATGGGTTATTTGTTTGTAATGTATGGCTGCAGAAACGGCATTTCGTTTGGACCTCAAGGGGTCCAAATGATAATTAAATGTATCTTGTATCTTGTATCTTGTCATAATCTAATACATTCTATGTACAACCTCTAGTTTTATGTTTTTGAAAAGGAAGTAAACAAACCCAGAAAAAATAGAGAGAAGGAAAAGAGGAAGAATAGACAGTAGAAAATAGAAAAACGTGAAGTGTGTATATAAGAAAAGAAAAAATAGAAAGTAGAAATAGGAGAAAAAGACCCTTAAAAAAGAAATGTTCAAGTCTTTGTTCGGAGATGTCGATGTCATAACTTAAACAACCAATTAGATACCCCGGGAAACATGATTTATATTAAAACAAGAACAGTAAAACAGTCTAAAGTGCAAATAGGTTTGTGCTGGGTCGATGTGCGACGTGACCATCCAAGGGGGACAGTTCATGGGGGTGTGGGACACTCAGCAGGGCCGGTTCAGAGCAGCTATAGCTCTGGGGATGAAGCTGTTCCTGAGTCTGGAGGTGCGGGCGTAGAAGGCCTTGTAACGTCTGCCGGAAGGTAAGAGTTCAAACAGACTATTGCAAGGGTGTGAGGAGTCTTTGTGGATGCTGACGGCCTTCCTGAGGTAGCAGATGCCCTCCAAGGCTGCTAGCTGTGTCCCAATAATCTTAGGTGCAAACCTTTCTTCAGACTGATGACTGGTCCTTGATTATACTGGTGGCCTTGCTGAGGCAACGTGAAGTGTACATGGTGTCAATGGATGGGAGGATGATTTGCGTGATGGTCTGGGCTGCATCCAAAGTCCCGTTATATTTAGCCGTAGAAAAGACACGTGGTTCCAAGAACATTAAAGCAATATAACAGGATTAACGTAGACACAAACAACTGCAGATGTTGGTCAATACACAAAGGGACACAAAGTATTAGAGTAAATCAGCAGGTCAGGTAACATCTCAACAGGATTAATGCTTGCCATTAGGTAGACCTTCTTCTTGCTTATGGAGTGCACAGCCTAAAGTTGTAGGTCAACTTGTTCTATTTGATCTTCTTGCACGTCGGGGTGAATGCATTAAGGGCCTGTCCCTAGATGCGAGTTCACCCAAGAGCTCTCCCAAGTTAAAAAAAAACAATCAAACTCGTGGTACCTCATCACGAGTATTTTTTTACTCTTGAAAATTTTTCACACAGTTGAAAAAACGTCACGAGTTTCCGCGTTTCCCGAGCACCTGCCGTTAGCGTTACGAGCCGCTACGAGACATCCACGAGCTCCGACCTACCCGCTACGTACATTCTACGTACTTACCACGAGTTTGATTTCTTTTTTAACTCGGGAGGGCTCTTGGGTGAACTCGCATCGTGGGACAGGCCCTTTAGTCGAAACAGGGTGGACCATATGAAGGTTGTAATCTCCCACCCCATTAGGTAGGCTGACACAGTGCTTTCTGTGGCAGTAAGGCGTACCTTCAAGAAGTTTTTACAATGTTTAAATAATACAAAATGGTCACACAAGTTTAAAAAATAAAATGTGTTAATTAATTTAGGTGGGTCAGACTTGAGCAACTTATATGATCTACCATGGACAACTATAGCAAAGAACAATATGCGTGCTGGAGATACAAGGAACTGCAGGTGCTGGATTACAAAAAAAAGATACAAAGTGCTGTAGTAACTCGGAGGGTCAGGCAGCATCTCTGGAGAACACAGATAGGTGAAGTTTTGAGTTGGGACTCTTCTTCAGACTGATTATTGGGGGTGGGGGTGGGGGAGGTGAGGAGGAGATAGATAGAGCTCTAGGGGCTAGTGGAATCAAGGGATATGGGGAGAAGGCAGGCACGGGTTATTGATAAGGGATGATCAGCCATGATCACAATGAATGGCAGTGCTGCCTCGAAGGGCCGAATGGCCTCCCTGAACTTATTTTCTATGTTTCTAAAGCTGGAATATGGGAAGGGTAAGCCAAAGCCGGGCAAGTGATAGGTGGATAGAGCAGGAATCACAGAAGGGGAGCAGTGAGAGAGGGTCTGACAAAGGGTTGGAGAGAGGAGGAGAAGTGCTTCAGTGGGCATACCTTGAGGAGATTTCACAGTGTGGCAGCAGTGTAGATGCATGGATCCGCAGATGCTGGCTTACAATAAATGACACAAACATGCACGTTGGCACGTTTTCATCTACACATAAAGTGGAGGCAGGGTGGCGCATTGGTGGAGTTGCTGCCTTACAGCGCCAGAGACCCAGGTTTGATTCTGATCATGGTTGCTGTCTGTGGGGAGTTTGTACGTTCCCCCCCCAAAGACCTGCGTGGGTTTTCTCCTGGATCTCTGGTTTCCACCCACATTCCAAAGACTTACAGGTGTGTATGTCAATTGGCTTGGTATAAATGTAAATTGTCCCTGGTGTGTGTAGGATAGTGTTAGTGTGCAGGGATCGCTGGTCGGCGCCGACTCAGTGGGCCGAAGGGCCTGGTTTCGCGCTGTTTCTCTAAACTAAATTAAACACAAGCACTGAGCAGAACTATGGTCAAAATACGCTAGAGCATCACCGTAAATCTTAAGGCTTAGTTGGTGAAAGAAAAGGAAAGACGAGCCATCAAACAGCAGTATAGAAACATTTAAAAAAATAGGTGCAGGAGTAGGCCATTCGGCCCTTCGAGCCAGCACCGCCATTCAATATGCTCATGGCCGATCAACCAAAATCAGTACCCCATTCCTGCCTTCTCCCCATATCTCCTGACTCCGGAGCCCTATCTAGATCTATCTTGAAAGTATCCAGAGAACCCGCCTCCACCGCCCTCTGAGGCAGAGAATTCCACAGACTCACCACTCTCTGTGAGAAAAAGTGTTTCCTCGTCTCCGTTCTATGTAAGCTTGTTTCTGTACATGTTATCACTTTGGATTCCTTACCTTCTCATGGGTGAACAACATGCTATTGGAAGTTCCTTCATCGGTTTGGTTAGCTGGTCAATGTTGAGAAGGACCCTGCAAGTAAACCAGACCACTTTTGTTTTTGATGATGTTTTGGAATCAGTGCATTAAAAATGCCTCAGGGACAATGAACAGTGAACAGCCTTGCCACAGAGGGGTGCACTTCCCCTGCATGGAGTTTCTAGACAAATAGCACAAACTGCAAGGACATTTAAGGGAATCCATCTGACCCACCAGAGTCATATCCCCACAGAAACTTGTTGTTCCCTGTGCACTTCCCCAAATATAGCCCTTGAATGGTTTTAGACACAAATTGGTGGAGTAACTCAGCAGGTCAGGCAACATCTCTGGAGAAAAGGAATACAGTGCCCTCCACAATGTTTGGGACAAAGACCCATCATTTATTTATTTGCGTCTGTACTCCACAATTTGAGATTAGTACTAGGATAAAATCACATGTGGTTAAACCACAGAGCATCACCAGAGAAGACACCCAGCAACTGGTGATGTCCATGAATCGCTGGCTTCAAGCAGTCATTGTATGCAAAGGATATGCAACAAAATACTAAACACGACCACTTTCATTTACATGACATTGCTGTGTCCCAAACATTATGGCGCCCTGAAATGGGGGGACTATGTATAAACACTGCTGTAATTTATACACGGTGAAACCAAAATGTATAAAAATGGTCTTTATTAAAATCTAACAATGTGCACTTTAACCACATGTGATCTTTCAACATGCATGCTGTATCCTTAATACTCCTTGAACCTTAACGATTTTAATATATTCATAATTGAAACAATACTCGGGCGTGTTTCCAGGGAGGTGTTAAGAGGATAATCTAACATTGCTGATATTAAAAATCCACTTACTCCACCTTTGTCTATTGCATTGTAATGCTGATATTTACACGGCTTACACTGCTACTGGGCTTTTAACGGATTGGCATCAATTAACACGTTAAATATGATTAAGTACAATGGCTCAGCCTCTAACTATAGATCTGTATAATTACAGCAATTTATATGCTGCTTTCCAGGTTTGCAATAAATGTTCACACATTCTAGCGAACCGCTCAAATCTAACAATGTTCTGGCCAATGAAGATATGACACTCCATTAGAGGGAATATGTACACAGAATGCTGGAGTAACTCAGCGGGACAGGCAGCATCTCTGGATGGAAGGAATGGGTGACGTTTCAGGTCAAGATCCTTCTTCAGACTGAGTCAGGAGAGAGGTAATCACAGGGTTAAGGGAGAGCAAGGTGTGAAAATATGACAAAGGAGATGGAGATCTAGGAATATGTAGAATAGCTAATTGCTAGCTCGGAGAAGGTGACAACAAAGCAAACATAAAATGTAAACGGGGACAGTCAGACAGGTCGGAGAACTAGGGGATAGAGAGAGGTGGAAAGCAAGGGTTACTTGAAGTTAGAGCAGTCAATGTTCATACTGCTGGGGTGTAAGCTGCCCAAGTGAAATATGAGGTGCTGCTCCTCCAATTTACACTGGGCTTCACTCTGACAATGGAGGAGGCCCAGGACAGAAAGGTCAGTGTGAGAATGGGAGGGGGTGTTATTGTATTGTATTGTATTCAAATTTATTGTTATTGTCTCAATTAGAGACAACGAAATGAATTTGCCTTTTCAGTCAATATCATAAAAATAAATAAATAACAAATATTAAAACATATTAAAAAAATAAAATAGAATTTAAAAAAAAGCACAAACACAGGAAGTCCATGACACAACACAACACAGTGGCACCAAGGTGAGGAAGGCACCATAGTCCAGCCAGCCTCCCCTCCGATCTTCCCAGATGTTCACCCGTGGTCGGGGCCTTCCGAGCACCCGCAGTTGCCGCCCCGGGTGGCCCGATGTTCAGGCCCTCACGCCGGGCTGGTGGAACGCCGACGCCGAACCCTGACGGTGAGCATCCTCCCCCTCAGCGGCCCGGACCTCCTGATCAGCCGCCTCCCGCTGCCAGAGTCTGCAGCTCCTGAGTCCGCAGGCCGAGCTGGGCAGAGTCGCAGGACCCCGCGTTGTTAGTCAGCGCCGCCCGCGTTGGGAGTCTTAAGCTAAGAGTTAAGCTTGTTAAAGTCTTTAGCTAAGAGTTCAGCGACGACCACGTTCATATGGGTCTGAAGAAGGGTCTCGACTCAAAGCTTCACCCATTCCTTCTATCCAGAGATGCTGCCTGTCCCGCTGAGCTACTCCAGCAATTTGTGTCTATATTCAGAATATTCTTCAATACCTCTGCTTACGTAGAGTAATAAATGCGATTTTGAATATCTTTTGGGGTTCAACAAGTCAACTACAAGTCGCGACCCGAAACGTCACCTATCCACGTTCTCCAGAGATGCTGCCTGACCCGCTAAGTTATTCCAGCATTCTGTGAAACGTCACCTATCCATGTTCTCCAGAGATGCTGCCTGACCCGCTGAGTTACTCCAACACTTTGTGTTCATTTGTGGAGACCAGTATTTGGTCTCCACAAGAGAGAGCTAGATAGGGCTCTTAAAGATAGCGGAGTCAGGGGATATGGGGAGAAGGCAGGAACGGGGTACTGATTGGGGATGATCAGCCATGATCACATTGAATGCTGTGCTGGCACGAAGGGCCATTGGCCTACTCCTGCACCTATTGTCTATTGTCTATTGCAGTTCCTTGTTTCTACTCTCTATCTTTTGGGGTTGGTCCAATTGTCAATCAACAGCATAACTCTGAATCCAGTTTATTGTCACGTGTAATGAGGTACAGTGAAAAGCTTCTGTTACATGCTAACCAGACAGCAGAAAGACAGTACAGGGTTACAATCGAGCCATCCACAGTGTTCAGATATATGAATTACATTTAGTGCAAGATAAAGTCTAGCAAAGTCTGATTGAAATAATCTGAGGGTCTCCAATGAAGTCGACAGTAACTCGGGTACTATGCGTAATATAAGCTTTTGATATGCGTTCTGATGCTTACAAACCGCAAAACAATAAAGCAATCAGGTGCAGAATGCAGGGATTTAAATGCACACAGAGAGAAAAAAATTATATTATTTATTTTCATAAGTTGATGCAAATTAAAAAAAAGTCGAAGCTGTCACAGTTTGTATTGTGTCTTTACAAATCCATAATTTAATTTTAAAATCTTATGCAGCTCACGGTAAATCACAGCTGGCCCCGGAATCTGTCTCCGAACCAGATTACTGTGAAAATGAAGCAGCGAATAACTAGAATCTAATTTAAACGTGATGAAGTGCGTTGTGTCGCCAAGTAATTATTTTACCCCGGCCACTTTACACCGGGGACACAAAGTTATTTAGTAGTGGGCTGGATTAATGCATCAAGCTCTGGTTGACATTCAGAATGAGCTCACACACACAGGCCGCCTGGGTCTCTTGGTGTCACCTCCACCCTTGTTCTGATTGCCACCTCCGTGGAATTAATGAACAGGCCTGCCGCCCGAGTGGACTGTCAGAATGCAAACTGCCCATTTACATCCCCAGCTGAAAAGTCGGCAGCCTCCATTACGACACCCTGTTTTTTTTTTTCTCCCCCAAGGCCATAAAAAAAACGGGTGTGTAACATTTTAATAGAGACAAAGAGGAAACTGATTTTCAGTCCCCTGAGGGAACATGCATCATTCATCGCTTGCTGTGTGATGGAGGGTGAGCAATATCAGAAGTGAAGCCACACGTTGTAATCAAAATGTAGTGTCCAAAGTGGAAACAAGAGTCCACAGGACACACTTCCTCAACAATTCAGTATTTAGCCCCGCTTAGCTCAGTTCAGTTTAGTTTATTGTCACGAGGTACAGTGAAAATCTTTTGTTGCGTGCTAACCAGCCGACGGAAAGACAATACATGATTACAATCGAGCCATTCACAGTGTACAGATACATGATATGGGAGTAATGCTTAGTGCAAGGTAAAGCCAGTAAAGTCTGGTCAAAGTAAAGTCCGAGTGTCACCCGATGAGGTAGTCATTGAGTCATAGATTAATACAGTGTGGAAACAGGCCCTTCGGCCCAACTCACCCACACTGGCCAACAATACCCCAGCAATCCTAGCTCCACTTGGTCCATAACCCTCCCAGTCTGTCCTATCCATGTACCTGTCTAACTGTTTCTTAAACGTTGGGATAGTCCCAGCCTCAACTACCTCCTCTGGCGTGTTCCATACACCCACCACTCTCTATGTGAAAAAGTTGCATCTCGGATTCCTATTAAATCTTTTCCCCTTCACCTTGAACCTATGTCCTCTGGTTCTCGATTCTCCTACCCTGGGTAAAATACTCTATGCATCCACCCGGTCTATTCCTCTCATGATTTTGTAGATGGTACTTCAGGACTGCTCTGTGGTTGCGGTAGGATGGTTCAGTTGCCTGATAACAGTTTAAGAGTGCGGTGTGTTACAACAAAGGAACCGCTCCACAAATGTGAAGGTTTAGAAACATAGTAATTAGGTGCAGTAGTAGGCCATTCGGCCCATCGAGCCTGCACCGCCATTCAATATGATCATGGCTGATCATCCAACTCAGTATCCCGTACCTGCCTTCTCTCCATACCCCCCGATCCCCTTAGCCACAAGGGCCACATCTAACTCCCTCTTAAATATAGCCAATGAACTGGCCTCAACTGCCCTCAGTGGCAGAGAGTTCCAGAGATTCACCACTCTCTGTGTGAAAAAAAAGTTCTTCTCATCTCGGTTTTAAAGGATTTCCCCCTTATCCTTAAGCTGTGACCCCTTGTCCTGGACTTCCCTAACATCGGGAACAATCTTCCTGCATCTAGCCTGTCCAACCCCTTAAGAATTTTGTAAGTTTCTATAAGATCCCCTCTCAATCTCCTAAATTCTAGAGAGTATAAACCAAGTCTATCCAGTCTTTCTACATAAGACAGTCCTGACATCCCAGGAATCAGTCTGGTGAACCGTCTCTGCACTCCCTCTATGGCAATAATATGTCATGGGACTGAAAAGCTAAGAGCTCAGCCGAACTCTTCTGCAAATTTCTCCTGTGTAAATCAATATGCCCAGAATATTAATTTCATCACGTTGTCAACGCCACAATCACAGCATGAGATAAGTCCTCAATGTTACTGCAGCTGCAGTTCCATAAACCAAAGCAAATTAAGAGGAGCATTCAAAACAGGCAAGAGGTGGTTTGATTGCAAATGTCATAAATTACACAATAAAGATGGCTGCTAACAAAATTACAGAACGCAGCTAATAGATATTCCTTCTGCTAAACCCGATCTGTTGATTAGAAGGTGCTTCAGAGTCACATGGAGTCTCAAATGGACCAGAGGTCACAGCCTCAGAATTAAAGGACGTTCCTTTAGGAATGAGATGAGGAGGAATTTCTTTAGTCAGAGGGTGGTGAATTTGTGGAATTCATTGCCACAGAAGGCTGAGGAGGCCAAGTCAATGGATATTTTTAAGTCGGGGTAGATAGATTCTTGATTAGTACGGGTGTCAGGGGTTATGGGGAGAAGGCAGGAGAATAGGGTTAGGAGGGAAAGATGGATCAGCCATGATTGAATGGTGGCGTAGACTTGATGGGTCGAATGGCCTCATTCTGGTCCTATAACATGAACTTGAACATGAAGTTATGGGGATAAAAAGAACCGTTTTAACATTTGAAAAAACAGAGTTTTGCAAAATTAAAGGAAATTCCCAACCCATGTTTAGATAACATTTTGGGTCAGGACCCTTCTTCTGATGACCCTCTGTGTTCTCCAGAGATGCTGCCTGACCCGCTGAGTTACTCCAGCACTCTGTGAAACATCATCTATCCATGTTCTCCACAGATGCTGCCTGACCCGCTGAGTTACTCCAGCACTCTGTGAAACGTCACCTATCCATGTTCTCCACAGATGCTGCCTGACCCGCTGAGTTACTCCAGCACTCTGTGAAACGTCACCTATCCATGTTCTCCACAGATGCTGCCTGACCCGCTGAGTTACTCCAGCACTCTGTGAAACGTCACCTATCCATGTTCTCCACAGATGCTGCCTGACCCGCTGAGTTACTCCAGCACTCTGTGAAACGTCACCTATCCATGTTCTCCACAGATGCTGCCTGACCCGCTGAGTTACTCCAGCACTCTGTGTCCACTTTTGTTCTCGTCTCCGGCAGAGAAGTGGCTGGGTTGCTAGTGTAAATGCCACGATGCCTACCTGACGACCCTTCTTCAGACTGACGTCGAGACCCTTCTTCAGACTGATGTGGAGGTGGGGGAGGGGCGGGTTCCCGCCCCTCCCCCATCTCCACATCAGTCTGAAGAAGGGTCTCGACCCGAAACGTCACCCATTCCTTCTCTCCACAGATGCTGCCTGACCCGCTGAGTTACTCCAGCACTCTGTGAAACATCACCTATCCATGTTCTCCACAGATGCTGCCTGACCCGCTGAGTTACTCCAGCACCTTGTATCCATTTTTTAAACTATAATTGACTCTGAACCGTAACTCTAATACAGCATTTCCTCTTTGTCAATGGGATACCAGAAAGAATTCATACATGTAAAGATGCTATTCCCAGCTAAGAAGACGGTCTGATCATATACCAGAGCTGCCGTCATGTAACTGACTACTGGGGTGGCCCATGAGAGCACCCAACCCAGCCGACCTATTGTTTGCTACTCACAGAAGTGGATCTGCAATTACAGATTACAATCGCTCCACTCTTTTACATCGCTGCTCTTACAGTCCAGTCCAGTTCAGTCCTCCTCCCCTTAGTTTACCCGAGGTCGGGGCCTATTTGAGACCTCCGCAGTCACCACAATGGCGGCCCCTGAAGCCAGGCCCCGTGGTGTTTGAAATCAGCGCCGCCCGCAGCCACAGCTCTGCGATGTTCCCGTCAGCGGTCTTCAGAGTCCCACACGGCGACCCGGGCAAGGCATCGCCCGCTCCACGGCGGTGCCTCAGCGCTGTGCCGCCGCCGATTGCAATCATATATTGTCTTTCCGCTGACTGGTTAGCACGCAACAAAAGCTCTTCACTGTACCTCGGTACACGTGACAATAAACTAAACTCAATCTATGCAAACCATTGCTCAGTTGAACTAAAAAAGGGGGTAGGTTTCCATAAGAACATGGAGCCAAGTTATCTTTAGTTTAAAGCTTTGTTCCATTATGAGAAGCATTGGAATAACAAATGCCCTTCATCAATTTGGTAGGTTTCATTCCCTCATGGCGAATTCATATAACTGAGATAGATCAAGTGCAGAGATCCTCATCAACAAATCTTTCAATGCCTAGACACACATTTAATTTGGCAGAGTTTGTACAACGAAATGCAGACTAGTTGCCACTATCAATGCCATCTGCTTTGGTTCTGACTGCTTTGTAGCAGCTGGCCGCATCACATCATTATGGGATTATTTCTATTAAGCCAAACCACAAACAGACATCTGAACAAAATGGAGTAACCATTTCTGGGATCCATATAAATGCCAGGATTTTTCCCGGCGACTTTTCATCACATTTATTCAACTCCTCACGACCATGAAGGCGACTGCCAGGCAACCACCGGCGAACATGTGGCGACCATGTGGAGACTGCATAGTCTCCTGCAATTGCCTAAAATGTCTCCTAAGTGGGACAGGCCCATAAGAATTGAAATGTTCTGTTTTCAGTACATATGACAATTCAACTCTCTTGAGGTGAAGATCAGTTGTGGATTAAATAAGATTTAAATATTTGCATTAAACATTAACATGAAACTCTATTTTAATTTTAATATATACTAGACCAAGTGCAGACCCGTTGGGTCTGCTCCCCCAACACAGCCGTTCCCTACCCGTAGCCCCCACGGGAGGCGTGGTCCTCCAACTCAAGCTGCTCAGGACTCAGCAGTGCGGCTGTTTTTAAATGGCGTCTTTGAGGCGAGACGCGGACGCCAGCAGCCGTTATGGTCGCTGGCCAGCAGGAGGCGACAAATTGAGTGGAGTGGGGGGGGGGGGGGGGGTTAATATGTTTACGTACACATATTAAAAATGTGTACGTAAACATGAGAAAATCTAATCAGGAGTGGATACTTGGAATGGAAAGTGAAATCTCTACCGAAATGGAAAAAATCTGGCCGTTTGTGGGTCTGGTGGCGTAGCAACGAATCAAAGGCTGGCAACCACAAGTCAGGCAGAAACACCGCCAGCCAGCAGCCACAGAGTTTTAATATTATATAGATATAGATTTATATGTATAATTACAATGCCATTCTGTCAATAGCATAACAGCATGGCATTTTCCAGCTAGTATGCATGCAAGCAATTGGTTGAATAGACTCTATTCAAATAACTAACAACCCCTGAATAACATTATTCTTGTATCGAGAGCAAGCAGTGGTTTTTTTGTGCATTTTCTCTAACTTCAGTGGAACCACTTCCAAAAAGTCAGGTGTTAGGCCCTAATTAATTGGTGTATGTCTTGGACTGCATACAAACTACTTAAGAATAACATTGGATGATGAATATAGAAGAATGATGAAACTTAAGCGAGCTTATACAGTCAAATGCGACAATACAAGTCACGATTTACAATAATTCTAATTTCTACTATCAATATGTGGCCTTTCAGAAAACTCAATCTTTTGATTGAAATGCGTGCATTCAAATGCGATTGGTTTTTTATTAATTAAGTATCTCCGTTTTTTTAGTTTATTTACAATGATTCTTTGCATCAATCCGTCAGGCAGATAGAAAGACCTATTGTCTCAAGGGCTGACTGACCTACCCTTGATCCATTGAGAGTACGATTCCACAGGAGGGGAAACAGTACACAAACGAAAATGAGATGTTGTCAGCCTGCAGCGGTGAATAGTGACATTACTAAAATGTATTTAAAGAAAATGCCTCCTGCAGATTTTCAAGGACAAGCCCGATTAGCTGGACAATGGAGGATTGGTCTCCCATGGAAAGTAAACCATTTAATCCACTTGCCTGCGCAGTTTGTGGTTGGATTTGGCTGACATTGCCTGTTGGTGCAATCAACCTCCTCACATTAATTATTCTTGCTCCAAATTGGAGCTCAGATTAACTCTGCACTGAACCTCTCGATGTTGATCGAAACACTCTGGCGGAAACCAAACAGTTATGTTCCAAACAAACACCGAATAAGGGTCCCGGACTACAAACGTCACCTACTCCTTCTCTCCAGAGGTGCTGCCGGTCCCCCTGAGTTATTCCAGCGTTTTGTGTCTATCATCACTGTCAACCTTTCACAGCCCAGCTCATCTCAAGCCTCTGCCACCATTTTTAGACTCTGATAGATTCATTGAAGAACAGGGAATAGATTATTCCTGGATAAACAATGAACTGCAAACGCTGTCTTACACCAGATGTTGGAGTAACTCAGCGGATCAGGCAGGATTCGGTGTCAGGGGTTATGGGGTGAAGACAGGGAAAATGGGGTTGAGGGGGAAAGATAGATCAGCCATGTGGAATGGTGGAGTAAGACTTGATGGGCCGAATGGCCTAATTCTGCATCTAGAACTTGTGAATTGATGAGCATCCCTGGAGAACTTGGATAGGTGACTTTTCTGGTCAAAATAACTGAGATTAATTTTTTCCAAGATTGAGTCTGACATCTGTGAGTTTCTCAGGGAAAAGAAAATCAACATGAAATGTAAATCTTGCCAAACGACCATGATAATCTAATATTGCTCACAATCATCTTTATTCAACATTAAGATTTGAATATGCACTTCCTAAGAGATTCTTCCGACATTCTAAGTATTTTGTTATTTTAGACCCGACAGGAGAAAAATAATATTTCAAAAGCACTAAATGCGAATATTCAAGAGGAATTATCTTTGCAAGCTGTTTACTGCTTTCATGCATATGATCAATAGATATTTTGTTCTCAGCAAGGTCTTGCATATCTACACCAGAATTCACCAGATAATCTGTGTATGTTAATATCAGTTAAGAGCGGCACGGTGGCGCAGCGGTAGAGTTGCTGCCTTACAGCGTCAGAGACCCGGGTTTGATCCTGACTACGGGTGCTGTCTGTGTGGAGTTTGCACGTTCTCTCTGCGTGCGACCGTGTGGGCTTTCTCCCGGGTGCTCCGTTTCCCTTCTACATGCCAAAGACTAGTAGGTTTGCAGGTTAATTGACCTGTAAATTCCCCCTCGAGTGTAGAATAGAATTAGTGTACGGGCGATTGTTGGTCGGCACGGACTAGGTGGGCCGAAGGGCCTTTCTCCACACTGCCCTCTCTAAACTAAACTAAACTGAGACAAATGGTGACTAAATGGGAAACTGACTCAGAAGTTTTTGTTAGTCTGTTGCTTTCTATTTTAAAGAATGCATCCTTAGATGTTTTATCTCAGTTGATGTCACTGCAGCCAAGGTCTTCATTCCTTAGCAACAAAGACTTTAGAATGAGGTGCACAGCTGTCATTCCTGTGATGCCAATGAATAAGGTAATTAAAAATAGAAGAGCAAGGAAGAGCCAATATGTATCCAGCCTCTTTCCGCATAAAAAGAAACACGACATTTTATAAATAACACTTTCATCCTTTGTTTAATTTCATTAATCACCTCAAAAAATCTAATGGGGCCGTCCCACTGTACGAGCTAATTCAAGAGTTCTCCCGAGTTTCCCTCAATTCGAACTGGGAGAATTACGGTAATGGCCGCTCGTGGTTACACGAGGCTCTCGTGGACATTTTTCAACATGTTGAAAAATCCTCACGAGTCTTCACGAGCTTGCCGCGTTTCCTGAATACCTGCCGTTAGCGTTACGAGCCGCTAAGAGACGTCCCGAGCTCCGACGGACCCGCAACGTACATTCTACGTGCAACGATACTGAGTTGGATGATCAGCCATGGTCATATTGAATGGCAGTGTAGGCTTGAATGGCGGTGTAGGCTCCTGCACCTATTTTCTATGTTTCTATGTTTCTGGTCGTGACCCTTCTTCAGTCTGAAGAAGTGTCTCGACCCGAAACGTCACCTATTCCTTCGTTCCATAGATGCTGCCTCATCCGCTGAGTTTCTCCAGAATTTTTGTCTACTTAAACTAAACTAAGTAGAGGTTTAAGAGTGGAGCGATTGTAATGAGCGATTGCAGATCCACTGCCTGAACCAGCACGCAGAGGGCCGCCTCTCTTAGGCTCCATCTTAAATCGGAAACAAGAGATATCAAGGTGTGACTCGTATCGCGAGGGGCCACTTAATAACATATCAGTGAATGCTGATCTTCTGCTGAAATTAGCGTCAATGGAGACCCTCTCAAAGGGATTCCCCAATAAAACATAGATGCAGCATCTTGGTCGGCATGGGCAAGATGGGCAGAAGGGCCTGTTTCCATGCTGTATGACTATGAGTCTGGCAGATTTGCACACAAAGCATCTGAAAACCTGTGCACCAGACAGATTCTCGTAATAGTCCACCTGACAACAACTCAGATGATGAAATATATTTATTGTCTTGAAGGAAGAGAGTGTGCTATGTTTGATTATTTGCTTCCAAGACTCAGCATGCATCAGCTGTAAATCCTGCCTGATTTACACAGCCCACTGCTCTATCGAGACCTTGTCAATTAACTTCTTCGGATATAGCAATATCCAGATTGGATTTCCCAATGTCTGGATAGATAGAATATAAAGTCAAGGATTAGGAGTGACAATTTTCTTTGATGTAAAAATTTGCAGTGTGAAATTGGGTTCCGCTTTAATTCAAAGTTCCATCTCAAGCAAGGGAAACAGAACTGCTAATACATGTTTTGTCAGCCTCCTGACACGGTTATCTGTGAATAGAAGTCATTCTAGTTGGGAGATATGACGCATTCAGCACTGTGAAGGGATTAATTTTCACCTGTGCTTAATTTTGCTTCATTCCGTGTTAGAAATTATACCCCATATAGAGGTGTGAAATTTAAATATGCCCAGACATGGGAGTAGCCAGCAACTATTAAAGTGCGGGCTAATTTGTAAATCTGAAAATCCATGTCACACATTTAAAAAAATATGTATCCTTTGATTTTAAATGAGCACTTTAATGCTTAAACTATTTACTTCACTGTCTGTGTTTCCCTGATAGTTAATGATGATGTCGGCAACTTTTCTTTCATGGAAAGACTCAGAGTGCTGGAGTAACTCAGTGGGTCAGGCAGCATCTCTGGAGATGAAGAAGGGTTTCGGCCCGAAACGTTGCCTATTTCCTTCGCTCCATAGATGCTGCTGCACCTGCTGAGTTTCTCCAGCATTTTTGTGTACCTCAGATTTTTCAGCATCTGCAGTTCCTTCTTAAACACAGCATCTCTGGAGAACATGGATAGGTGATGTTTTGGGTCGGGACCAAGACTCAACAAGGTCTTCAGTCTGAAGAAGGGTCTAGAACCGAAGCATCACGTATCCATATTCTTCAGAGATGCTGCCTGGCCCGCTGAGTTACTCCAGCACTTTGCATCTTTTTTTGATAAACCAGCATCTGCAATTCCTTGCTAATCAGCATCGGTAGCATATTTTATTTATTTATTTATTTATTTTATTTATTCCGAACAAGTAAAGACATTAAAGACATTAATAGTAACAAAATCGAAATGATCAAACAATTGGACATTACAATCAATATTTACAAGCAATGAAAAGAACAAAAAGCAAATTTCCAATGTCCAACTCTGTGTCTTTACAAGCTCGAAAAGGAGTGAGAAGAAGAATAACTTATTAAATCTCCAACACTCTACCATATTTAAAAATCAATTAATTAATAATAATAATACTACCCCAGGCAATTTCCCATAATACCTACAGACATATATATACATACAACTATTATACACATGCAAACTTCATATATGAAGTAACCAAACATAAGTAAACAATTGTAAAGCAATAGCTAAACATTAACCCCCACTTGTCAACCATCCCCTCCATCCCGGTACCCCTTGAAAATTATTTGTTTATATATCATTTTAAAATGATTCATGTTTGTACATTGCTTTCATTGGTGCACAACCTTTTATCCGAAAGCCTTGGGACCAGACACTTGTCGGATTTCGGACATTTTCGGATTTCCGAATGGAAGATTTTTAGCGTAGATTAGGTAGGTAGCGCGGGCGGCTTGAAAAGTCTGGAGCAGCTGCCTCCTCCCCGGAGACCGGGGAATCATTGTAAATCATTGCATAAATGTTAGTCAGTTAGTTTGGAGGGATTTTATGTGGTGGTGGGTGGGGTGGGGGGGGGGGGGGGGGGGGGGGGGGGGGGGGGGGGGGGGGTGGGGGGGGGGAAACTTTAATTCTTAGTCCCCTACCTGGTCGGCGACTCCCAACATTGCGGATCTGGGGGCAATGATTTACAGATGTTTAAGTGTCTCCCTGGTCTCCGGGGAGGAGGCAGCCGCTACAGTAGTGCAGACCTGGGTTGACCGTGGGTCGTTTCGGGTCAAGTTTGGCGCCAAACGCGAGCTTTGGTGCGCAGACGACATCCTGGAAAAAATGGCCGGTTTTCAGAGTTTTCCGGTTTCCGGAACTCCGGATAAAAGGTTGTGCACCTGTATATCATTTTAAAATGATTCATGTTTGTACATTGCTTTAATTCCTCGTTCAATTTGTTCCACACTCCCACTCCACAAACCGAAATACAAAAGGTTTTTCTAGTCGTACAGACTCTTTGTTTCTTAAAATTAAATATTCCTCTTAAATTGTAACCCCCCACACGCTCGTTAAATAATTTTTGAATGTTTCCAGGCAAATTTTAATTTTTGGCCCTAGACATTATCTGAGCTGTTTTGAACGTAACCAAATCTTCTAATTTTAATAATTTTTACTAAAAATAATGGATTCGTATGACCCAGATACTTGGCATTATGTATAATACGAATTGTATATGTATCATGGTTAATGAGTGTATCGAATTTTTATAGTTATTGCCCCAGACTTCTGCACAATAATTTAAGTAGGGTAAGATTAATGAACAATAAAGAATGCGGAGTGATTTGTAATCCAGAGCCTGCTTGGCTTTGTATAATACAGAGATACTTTTTGACAATTTTAATTTTACATGTTTAATATGTGATTTCCAGCTTATTTTAAATTATTTTTATTAGAAGCAATTGTACAAGGATAATTCGGCATATAGAATTATAACCATATAACCATATAACAATTACAGCACGGAAACAGGCCATCTCGGCCCTACAAGTCCGTGCCGAACAACTTTTTTCCCTTGGTCCCACCTGCCTGCACTCATACCATAACCCTCCATTCCCTTCTCATCCATATGCCTATCCAATTTATTTTTAAATGATACCAACGAACCTGCCTTCACCACTTCCACTGGAAGTTCATTCCACACCGCTACCACTCTCTGAGTAAAGAAGTTCCCCCTCATGTTACCCCTAAACTTCTGTCCCTTAATTCTGAAGTCATGTCCTCTTGTTTTAATCTTCCCTATTCTCAAATGGAAAAAGCTGATCCACATCAACTCTGTCTATCCCTCTCATCATTTTAAAGACCTCTATCAAGTCCCCCCTTAACCTTCTGCGCTCCAGAGAATAGACCTAACTTATTCAACCTTTCTCTGTAATTTAGTTATATAATTATACAATTTATGTACATCTTCAATTTTAACCTTTTAACTTGGGAATAAGGGAAACGAAAAGAGAAAGAACAAGAAAGAGAACAAATGAAAGGTGAAAAGATGGGACCCCTAGACTACCCCCCCCCCTTCCAAAATCTCTAAACTAATATTAAAGAATTATAAGATTATAAAACAAAACCAGCTTGCCAGAGGAAATATGATTGATGCAAAGCCCTACTGGAGTTCACCTGTGCCCCTGTGATATCACCAGGGGAAATTCTTCTTCTTACATTACGCTAGTGTGTATGGATAGAAGCAACTCAGTTTTGAATAATTCAGGAGCTTTGTCGGGAAGCTGAAAGGAATATGAGTGGGAAGCTGTTGCAAGAACACACTGAATCAGGGCTGTGGTGATGGGAGGGAACACTTGGATTTACCGGACTGAGGAACTTGTTAAAAGAAGCACGCTGACCCTCGCTTGTGCATTACCTAGCTTTATGTAATAACAAGGAACTCCAGATGCTGGTTTATACCAAAGGTACACACAAAATGCTGGCGTAGCTCAGCGGGACAGGCAGCAACACTGGAGAGAAGGAAAGGGTGCAGTTTCGGGATAGAGATAGATAGATTTAGATTAGTATGGGTGTCAGGGTTTATGGGGAGAAGGCAGGTGAATGGGGTTGGGAGGGAGAGATAGATCAGCCATGGTTGAATGGCGGAGTAGACTTGATGGGCCGAATGGTCTAATTCTACTCTGATCACTTATGAACTTGCGTTTGTGCTCCAATTCTTCCCTCACTCCACCACGCCTCTACCACTTCAGTTTCCTTCACCCCACCAGCCGTGACCCGGGTTTCAAATATACAAGGTTGAACCTCTTCGCTTCTCCCTCTCAACCCCTCGAGGATGTTCCCGTAAAGATGCCGTTTGCCTCTCCTTTTGCACGGCTCAGTGGCAGATTTGGAGGGATCTGGGTCGGGTGCAGAACAAATTAGCTTCATTCAGTATGATCGTTGCCACAGTCACTAGACAATAGGGGCAGGAGGAGGCCATTCGGCCCTTCGAGCCAGCACCGCCATTCAGTGTGATCACGGCAGATCAGTCATAGGGGGTATCAAGAACCAGAGGACATCGCTTTAAGGTGAGGAGGGAAAGATTGAATAGGAAACTGAGGGGGCAACTTGTTTTACACAAAGGGTGGCACGATATGATACGATAAAATAGAATTTTATTTATCCCAGGAGGAAAATTGATCTGACACCAGTCGTAAAACACAAAATATATTGAAACATGAAATTATAGAGACGAGTGGAAAGGATTGGGGGTGTGCAAAGATTGGGGAGGAGGGGGGGAGGGGGGGTGGGAGCAGAGGGGGGGAGGAGGGGAGTCAGTCTACTCCACGACAGAAGGGGGGAGGAGTTGTACAGTTTGATAGCCACAGGGAAGAAGGGTCTCCTGTGGCGTTCTGTGCTGCATCTTGGTGGGGACCAGTCTGTTGCTGAAGGTGCTCCTCAGGTTGGCCAGTGTGTGTCACGGAGGGTGTGAGCTGTATTGTCCAGGATGCTCCGCAGTTTGAGGAGCATCCTCCCGTCCAAGACCCACCTCCCATGAATCCAACTACACACCCAGGACAGAGCCAGCCTTCCTGATGAGTTTCTTGATCCTATCGGTTGGTAAATGGAATAAGTTGCAGGAAGAGGTAGTTGAAGCAGCTACTATCACAATGCTTGAGAAATATTTAGACAGGAATGTGGTCCGGGATGTGTTTAGAGGGATGTGGGCCAAACGCAGGCAGGTGGGACTAGAATAGATGGGGCATGTTGGTCAGCGTGGACAAGTTGGGTCGTTTATTATATAACCTTGTGACTGTGGTGCCTATTTCCTGGCTATATTCTTTTCTGTTCTGTGTTCTTTGTAAGAACTGCTTCATCCCCACTGCCTTCGGCCTGAATCAATCATCTCTTTCAAAGCTTCTTCCCGGGAGGAGTTGTCATGTACCAGGTTAATCCCCGGGATGGCGGGACTGTCATAAGCTGAGAGAATGGAGCAGCTGGGCTTGTACACTCTGGAGTTTAGAAGGATGAGAGGGTATTTCATTGAAACGTATCAGATTGTTATGGGTTTAGACACGCTAGAGGCAGGAAACGTTCCTGATGTTGGGGGAGACCAGGACCAGGGGCCACAGTTTAAGAATAAGGGGTAAGCCATTTAGAACGGAGATGAGGAAACACTTTTTCTCACAGGGGTTGTGAGTCTGTGGAATTCTCTGCCTCAGAGGGTGGTGGAGGCAGGTTCTCTGGATGCTTTCAAGAGGGAGCTAGATAGGGCTTTTAGAAATAGCGGAGTCTGGGGATATGGGGAGAAGGCAGGAACGGGGTACTGATTGGGGATGATCAGCCATGATCACATTGAATGGCGGTGCTGGCTTGAAGGGCCGAATGGCCTACTCCTGCACGTATTGTCTATTGTTAATCTTAATTCTACCTCATTCAGTTAATGCATGATTATGGGTTAGTATTTTTCTTGCACGACTTTAGAATGCACTGCAGTCTTTTCACCAATTTGCCGCTTGTCATTTGTAATTGAATGTATTGCCGTGACCATCATTGCCATGTTCACTTTGTTTTTCTGTTTTAGAGATACAGCGCGGAAACAGGCCCTTCGGCCCACTGAGTCCGCCCCGACCAGCGATCACCGCACACTAGCACCACCCTACACACACTAGGAACAATTTTACATGCATACCAATCCAATTAACCTACAAACCTGTGCGTCTCATAGCCAAATTCATAGCAAAAGGATTTGAGTATAGGAGCAGGGGGGTTCTACTGCAGTTGTACAGGGTCTTGGTGAGACCACACCTGGAGTATTGCGTACAATTTTGGTCTCCAAATCTGAGGAAGGACATTATTGCCATAGAGGGAGTGCAGAGAAGGTTCACCAGACTGATTCCTGGGATGTCAGGACTGTCTTATGAAGAAAGACTGGATAGACTTGGTTTATGCTCTAGAATTTAGGAGATTGAGAGGGAATCTTATAGAAACTTACAAAATTCTTAAGGGGTTGGACAGGCTAGATGCAGGAAGATTGCTCCCGATGTTGGGGAAGTCCAGGACAAGGGGTCACAGCTTAAGGATAAGGGGGAAATCCTTTAAAACCGAGATGAGAAGAACTTTTTTCACACAGAGAGTGGTGAATCTCTAGAACTCTCTGCCGCAGAGGGTAGTCGAGGCCAGTTCATTGGCTATATTTAAGAGGGAGTTAGATGTTGCCCTTGTGGCTAAGGGGATAAGAGGGTATGGAGAGAAGGCAGGTACGGGATACTGAGTTGGATGATCAGCCATGATCATATTGAATGGCGGTGCAGGCTCGAAGGGCCGAATGGCCTACTCCTGCACCTAATTTCTATGTCTATGTTTCTATGTCTCTGGAGTGCAGGGGGTATCCGAAGATCTCGGAACAAAACCCACGCGGGTCATGGGGAGAATGTACAAACTCCGCACAGACCAGCACCCGTGGTCAGGATCGAACCAGGGACTCTGGCGCTGTGAGGCAACAACTTTCCCGCTGCACCACCGTGCCGAATGTTGTACTGTTTACTCCATGAACTTCATGTGAAGAAGGATTTTCAATGCACCCTGGTGAATAATGCCCCTGTCCCACTTAGGAAACCTGAACGGAAACCTCTGGAGACTTTGCGCCCCACCCAGGGTTTCCGTGCGGTTCCCAGAGGTTTTTGTCAGTCTCCCTACCTGCTTCCACTACCTGCAACCTCCGGCAACCACCCGTAACCTCCGGGAGCGCAAAGTCTCCAGAGGTTTCCGTTCAGGTTTCCTAAGTGGGACAGGGGCATAAGGCTATAAACTAACCTGAATCTGAATTAAAAGTTTCCCGGCTGTAATCAATTCTTGACAAATAATGTCCAATGATTTTAGCTTCCGAGCAGTCAATTTATACTCCGATGCAGGATCACTAACCTGCCAGAGATAGACACATAGAACATAGGTGCAGGAGGAGGCCATTTGGCCCTTCGAGCCAGCACCGCCATTCAATACAATCATGGCTGATCATCCACAATCAGGACTTTCTCCCTATATCCCTTGATTTAGCCCTAAGAGCTAAATCTAACTCTCTCTTGAAGACATCCAGTGAATTGGCGTCCACTGCCTTCAGTGGCCGAGAATTCCACAGATTCACAACTCTCTTGGTGAAGACGTTTTTCCTCATCTCTTATTAGTCTGGAAGAATTTGGATTGATCCTGAATTAATGATGATAAGATTTCTCTGCCATACAATTATGGGCTATCGATGTTACAGTTCTGAAGGGAAATCAGGGAGGTTTAATTTATTATAAGTCGTTGCTTCGGTATTTATCAGCATGTCACATTACCAATGTTAATCCGTCAGCTCAACAAGATCTTTTGATTAATGTTGGTCCCAGGTGCAAAGTTGTTAGCCAGTGGAATGGAATTGCAGAGATTTACAGACTGGAGCGCACATGTCTCCAGACCAGTTTGCTCAGTCTAAACGCGGCTCCTCAATAATGTTTGTTTCCATTATTGGACCATGTGCCACTTTGTGTGAGAATTGCGATTTAGCTCGGCAAAGGCCCATAGATCTATCAGTGCAGTAATGGGTTTCTTCAGAGGTCCTAGAAGTTCACCTTCAGATGCTGCCCCAGGCTCAATTATGGAAAAATTGCACTTTGGCCCAATGGGTCCACGCCGACCATCGATCATCCGTTAACACTAGTTCAGTGTTATCCCCCTTTCCCACAGAAGGGGAGATTTACACCAGCCATTTAACTCACAAGCCCGCACATCACTGGGGTGTTGGAGGAAACCGGAGCACACGGGGAAACCCACGTGGTCACAGGGAGAACGTGCAAACTCCACACACACAGACAGCACTTGAGGTCGCGATCGAACCCGGGTCTCTGCTACTGTGAGGCAGCCACTCTGCCAGCTAACTATATTCAAAAGATTTATGGATTTCAACTCTTTTTGTGTCATAGATCTTCAGTTTAAAGCAGCATCTGCTGTGTGGTAAACACTGCCCAGTCCATCATCGGCTCTGACCTCCCCACCATCGAGGGGATCAATCGCAGTCGCTGCCTCAAAAAGGCTGGTAGCATCATCAAGGACCCACACCATCCTGGCCACACACTCATCTCCCCGCTAGAAGGTACAGGAGCCTGAAATCTACAACAACCAGGTTCAGGAATAGCTGCTTCCCCACAGCCATCAGGCTATTAAACATCTCATACAAAATCTGATCTTTAATTAGCACTTTATCTGCTTATTTATGTGTGTGTATATATATATATATTCAATGGTATATGGACACACTGATCTGTTCTGTATTTATGCCTGCTATGTTCTGTTGTGCTGAAGCAAAGCAAGAATTTCACTGTCCTATCTGGGCCACATGACAATAAACTCTCTTGAATCTTGAATATTCAATCCTTCCTACACATAAAATAATGTTGCGTTTTTTAAAAACTAATAGCAATCCCATCAGGAAGTGAAAAAATACCCTTTCAGTTCTTGAGCTGCAGAGGAAATTGGAATTGTAAAGGTTCCTTTTCATTCTAGCTTGTCTCTCCTGAGGTCCCAGCTAGCCTTGGCTCACAGCTGGCTCTCTATTGATTTTGCAGACAATATTTGGCGGCTTTTGTTTCATGGTGAACACTCCATCCTTCATTGACTGCCAAAATAAAAGCAACTCGTGGAAGTAATCGCATGAATGCACCGAAATGCGACTAAAATGTAAGACCAATGGATACATTCACATTTTAAAAATAAAAGCTTTTGACCTTTAGAAGCCCCATTGTGCACTGGCTGCTTTTATGCTGCCCTTAGATGGGAAGATAGAGTCGCAGCCATTAAGAGTTTGTGAGCATTCAGCGACATGCATTAGACGTTCAAATGAGGTCTTTGCACACAATGGGCAAGAAACCATGTCTGGGAGAGGTTATGTCCAACAGGTTTGGTGTCCAGAGACAGCCACAAAAAGCTGGAGTAACTCAGCGGGTCAGACAGCATCTCTGGAGAAAAGGAATAGATGATTCCCAGTGGTGTGAATATTGATTTCTCTAACTTCAAGTAACCCCAGCATTCCCTCTCTCTCTCTCCATTCCTCCCACACCCAAGTTGCACCAGCTTCTCGTTCTCACCCAACCAACATCTAACAATGGCCTGTTTCCTTTATCATCGGTACTTTTTTGCATATCTTCCATTCATTGTCTGCGTCTCTCTACATCATTGTCTATAACTCTCGTTTCCCTTTCCAGACCTCCTCCGATCCTGAGCTCGGGTGCTGTCTACGTGGAGTTTGCACTCAGTCTGAAGAAGGGCGTCGACTCGAAAAAGTCACCCATTCCTTCTTTCCAGAGATGCTGCCTGTCCCGCTGAGTTACTCCAGCATTTTTTTGTGTCTATCTTTGGTTTAAACCCAGCATCTGCAGTTCCTTCCCACACAGGTATGATGGCTATCACATTGTTGATTGAAACCTTGATCACAGTTCAGATTCAGATTCAGATTCAGATTCAATTTTAATTGTCATTGTCAGTGTACAGTACAGAGACAACGAAATGCATTTAGCATCTCCCTGGAAGAGCGACATAGCAAACGATTTGAATAAATAATAATAAGTGTCCCGGGGGGGGGGGGTGGTGATTGGCAGTCACCGAGGTACGTTGTTGAGTAGAGTGACAGCCGCCGGAAAGAAGCTGTTCCTCGACCTGCTGGTTCGGCAACGGAGAGACCTGTAGCGCCTCCCGGATGGTAGGAGGGTAAACAGTCCATGGTTGGGGTGAGAGCAGTCCTTGGCGATGCTGAGCGCCCTCCCCAGACAACGCTTGCTTTGGACAGACTCAATGGAGGGGAGCGAGGAACCGGTGATGCGTTGGGCAATTTTCACCACCCTCTGCAATGCCTTCCGGTCAGAGACAGAGCAGTTGCCATACCATACTGTGATGCAGTTGGTAAGGATGCTCTCGATGGTGCAGCGGTAGAAGTTCACCAGGATCTGAGGAGACAGATGGACCTTCTTCAGTCTCCTCAGGAAGAAGAGACACTGATGAGCCTTCTTGATCAGAGTAGAGCCTTCTTCATCAGAGTAGTTACAAGATATGCTTCACGCTCATGATGATTTGATTAAACAGGGGCAATATGTCCCACTGAATATCCAATAAGTCCTCCTCAATAATATCTCCTCAATAATATCTCCTCAATAATATCTCCTCAGCTCTTCCAATAGTTGTTTCCACAGGTATGATTCGGTATTCTTTCAAACATAATCTTTATTCAAAAAATGTTCACTCTGAGGGTGGTGAATATATAGAACAAGCTGCTAGTTAAATAGTTGAGGCAGGAACAACGAACGATAACATTATCGATCCCCAATGTTACAATTGCATGCTGTTTAATGAAAGGCCCAAAGTGCTGGAGTAACAGTGTCTTCTTGAGGAGGGATCTTATAGAAACTTATAAAATTCTCAAGGGGTTGGACAGGCTTGATGCAGGAAGATTGTACCCGATGTTGGGGAAGTCCAGAACAAGGGGTCACAGTTTAAGGATAAGGGGGAAGTCTTTTAGGACCGAGATAAGAAGAACATTTTTCACACAGAGAGTGGTGAATCTGTGGAATTCTCTGCCACAGTATGTAGTTGAGGCCAGTTCATTGGCTATATTTAAGAGGGAGTTAGATGTGGCCCTTGTGGTTAAAGGGATCAGGGGGTATGGAGAGATGGCAGGTACAGGATACTGAGTTGGATGATCAGCCATGATCATATTGAATGGAGGCGCAGGCTCGAAGGGCCGAATGGCCTACTCCTGCACCTATTTTCTATGTTTCTATGTTTCTGCACATTATCATTAGCCAAGTAAAAATGTATTTTAGTTTAGTTTAGAGATACAGCACGGAAACAGGCCCTTCGTCCCACCGAGTCCGTGCCAACCAGCGATCCCAGTACACTAACACTACCCTACACACACTAAAGACAATTTACATTTACACGAAGCCAATTAGCCTACAAACCTGCACGTCTTTGTAGTGTTGGAGGAAACCGGAGAACTTGAAGAAAACCCACGCAGGTCACGGGGAGAACGTGCAAACTCCGTACAGACAGCACCGGTGGTCAGGAACGAACCCGGGTGTCTGGCGCTGTGAGCCAGCAACTCTTCCGTTGCGCCTCTCTGAGCTAAATTTACAGAAAAAGCTCGGCATTTTTTTAAGCAATATAAATGGTTTTAAGTATTATATGATTTTTATATTTCTGGCAGATGCAGACCTCATCAATATTCCTGTTGCTTACACAACTGTGAAAAGAATGAGTCAAGTTCTTGCAGTGCCTGAATATATATAAAGCAACCGAGATAACATGATATCAAAGAATGTGTTTCACCTTTGTGTAAACAAGAGGAACAAAATGGTTTAACCATTCGTACAGGAAAGAACTGCAGATGCTGGTTTATATCGAAGGTAGACACAAAATGCTAGAGTAACTCAGCGGGACAGGCAGCATCTCTGGGAAGAAGGAACGGGTGACGTTTTGTGTCGAGACCCTTGTTCAGGCCATTGGTATAATCTGCGGGAAAGTAATTATAAAATTGCCATGTGTTGTAGAGTGTTAGCTAAGATGCAGCTGTATAGGACTTTGTTCAGGCGACATTTGGAGTATTGCGTGTGGAACTGGTCGGCATTCCTGGAAATATGTGGAGACTATGGAGAGGGTGCGGACGAGGTTTACCAGAGTTTACCTGGATTATGAAGGGTTTCAGCTGCAGGGAGGTTGGATAGACTTGGATTGTTTTCTCTGGAATGTCATGGGTTGAGGGGGAGCCTTTCTGGAACTATATAACATTATGAGAGGCACAGATAGGGTAAACAGTCAGAACCTTTTGCCCAGAGTGACAATGTCTAACACAACATATGGTGAGAGGGGGAAAGTTTCAAGGAGATGTGCGGAGCAGGTTTTTTACACAGAGAGTGATGGGGATATGTAATGCATTGCCAGGGATAGTGGTGGAGACTGATACTATAGTGGTGTTTAGGGGGCTTTTAGATATGGATCATGTACAGAGAGATGAGATCAGTTTAATGTGATACCATGTTTGGCACAACACATTGTGGACCGAAGAGCCACTTCCTGTGCTGTACTCTTCTCTCTTTTATCTTCTATAAGCTGAGGCAGCACGGTGGCACAGAGCTAGAGTTGCTGCCTCACAGCGCCAGTGCAATCCTGACTGCGGGCGCTGTCTGTACGGAGTTTGCACGTTCTCCCCGTCAGACCGCGTGGGTTTTCTCCGGGCGCTGCGGTTTCCTCCCACGCTCCAAAGACGTGCGAGTTTGTAGGTCAATTGGCTTCGGCAAAGATTGTAAATTGTCCCTGGAGTGCGTGGGATAGCGCTAGCGTACGGGGCCATCGCTGGTCGGCGCGGACTCGGCCGGCCCAGCGGCCTGTTGCCACGCTGTATCGCTAAGGTCTAAAGTCTGAAGCTGACAAGATACAAAGAGCGTTGGAGGTTAATATCCGAGGTAATCCACGCGTTCCACAGATGCGTTGAAAGTGCCTGCAATAAATCAGCTGCCACTGAGGCACCACAAGGGCCTGTCATCTTAGCCATTAATTTAGCAAAGCAATGTCACATTAAACAAGAACCAAAATGTTTTCACCTGTTCAACCACCCTGAACGGACATGTTCTTTCCTACACCCTAACAACTGGATATTGATTGAGTCAGTCAACCAGCGAGCCCTGCCACCAGTTAGTCAAAGCAGACATGTTGGCTGCTCCCCTCCCAGCCCCTTTCCCATGTGTACACATTCAGCACTAATTCCTATTGTACTGGGCTCCTGCATAATCAGTCTCACAAACATGGCGCAGCTGATGCCGTCTGTGAACGAGGCATTAGGAGCGCAGATGAGAAGTGCCATGGGCAGCCGAGAGCCAAAATGAAATGAATGATTCATGCCAGCCGGTGGGATGGAGTTAGGCAGAATAGATATTAGTCATCGAGGTAAACAGAAGTGCTGAGGCGAATCAGGAATGTAAAGAGAGTCGATAGCTTGAGGATTAAAGACACAAGCTTTAATTTTACGAGACGCTATACCTGCAGTAGGATCTATCGACCCTCGCTGCCTGAATGTTGCAGTCACTGGTTAAAGAATGATGTTACTGTTCCTCATTCGAGCTTCCCTGCAGATACTGTAGTGGGTTTCTGCAATGGAACCTGCCGTGACACAGCGGTAGAGTTGCAGCCTTATTGCGCTTACAACGCCAGAGACACCGGTTCGATCCTGACCACAGGTGCTGACTGCATGTAGTTTATACGTTCTCCCCGTGACCTGCGTTAGTTTTTCTCTGTGAAGAAGGGTTTCGACCAGAAAAGTTTCCTATTTTCTTCACTCCATAGATGCTGCCTCACCTGCTGAGTTTCTCCAGCATTTTTGTCTACCTTGGGTTTTCTCCGAGATCTTCGGTTTCCTCCCACACTCCAAAGACGTACAGGTTTGCTATAGAGTGAGTGCAGCGTAGGTTCACAAGGTTAATTCCCGGGATGGCGAGACTGTCATATGCTGAGAGAATGGAGCGACTGGGCTTGTATACTCTGGAGTTTAGAAGGATGAGAGGGATTCTTATTGAAACGTATAAGATTATTAAGGGTTTGGACTCGCTAGAGGCAGGAAACATGTTCCTGATGTTGGGGGAGTCCAGAACCAGGGGCCATAGTTTAAGAATAAGGGGTAAGCCATTTAGAACAGAGACGAGGAAACACTTTTTCTCACAGGGAGTTGTGAGTCTGTGAAATTCTCTGCCTCAGAGTGCGGTGGAGGCCGGTTCTCTGGATGTTTTCAAGAGTAGGACCCCCTGCTATTCCAGCATTTTGAGTCTACCTTTGTTATAAACCAGCATCTGCAGTTCCTTCCTACACATGTATACACATGCATAGCAAATATTCTTTATTGGAGCCACAAGCAACAATACTTCAAATGCTTTTGCAGAAATCAGTGAAAAGATTGCTCCAGTTTAGAATCAGCCCCCACGTGTAATCAAACTGAGAGAGAAATCAAGAAAAATATGTGCACGGCTGCATCTATAGTCTAGACTGAAATTACTTGAAACACCAAGAAATTACATTGAAAGAAGTCTAAAGCAATCAGGGACTAATCATGCTTCTGTTGTGGAAATAGATGAAACAGGCCAGAATACAAGTCAATGGATCGGAGGGCAAAGTGAGATCCTTCTGGAAAGAAGGATCAATAGACAATAGACAATAGGTGCAGGAGTAGGCCATTCGGCCCTTCGAGCCAGCACCGCCATTCAATGTGATCATGGCTGATCGTCCCCAATCAGTACCCCGTTCCTGCCTTCTCCCCATATCCCCTGACTCCACTATTTTTAAGAACCCTATCTAGCTTTCTCCTGAATGTATCCAGAGAACCGGCCTCCACCGCCCTCTGAGGTAGAGAATTCCACAGACTCACCATTCTCTGTGAGAAAAAGTGTTTCCTCGTCTCCGTTCTCAATGGTTTACTCCTTATTCTTAATGGGACAAACTGCTTGCCGTGGAGTTAAGACAAAGATTTTAAACACGGGCTTGCAGTCTATTTCTTCAGCCTTGCAGTGTTGCTGAATTCACTGGACATCTACAGAGAGACTGTTTATGTGAACACCTGGCAAAATCAAATTGTATTTCCTCTTCACAAGTTGTTAAAGAGACATTTTGCACAGAAACATGTGCAGGAAGGAACTGCAGACACTGGTTTAAACCGAAGATAGACGCAAAAAGCTGCAGTAACTCAGCGGGTCAGGCAGCGTCTCTGGAGAGAAGGGATAGGCGAGGTTTACGGTCGAGACTCGTCTTCAGACTGAGTCCGTCAGGGGAAAGGGAAACAAGAGATACAGATGGTGATAGAAACATAGAAACATAGAAATTAGGTGCAGGAGTAGGCCATTCGGCCCTTTGAGCCTGCACCGCCATTCAATATGATCATGGCTGATCATTCAACTCAGTATCCCGTAGCTGCCTTCTCTCCATACCCCCTGATCCCCTTAGCCACAAGGGCCACATCTAACTCCCTCTTAAATATAGCCAATGAACTGGCCTCAACTACCTTCTGTGGCAGAGAGTTCCAGAGATTCACCACTCTCTGTGTGAAAAAAGTTCTTCTCATCTCGGTTTTAAAGGATTTCCCCCTTATCCTTAAGCTGTGACCCCTTGTCCTGGACTTTCCCAACATCGGGAGCAATCTTCCTGCATCTAGCCTGTCCAACCCCTTAAGAATTTTGTAAGTTTCTATAAGATCCCCTCTCAATCTTCTAAATTCTAGAGAGTATAAACCAAGTCTATCCAGTCTTTCTTCATAAACAAGAAACAAGAGATACAGATGGTGATGTAGAGAGAGGTAGAAGAAATGAATGAAAGATATGTAACGAAGTAACGATGATGAAGGAAACGGGCCCTTGTTAGTTGTAGCCTAGTTCTCCACTTCTGTCTTCTGCAGTATTCAAATATTATAGCATTTTGAATCGACCTTGGTCCAAATGCAAGTCACTGCGAATACTGAGACTGTACAAAGCAGGTAGGAGTTGCAATGTAATTTGAAATGAATAACTGGTTCACAATGTGTAGGTAGGAACTGCAGGTGCTGGTTTAAACCAGACAAACACAAAATGCTGGAGTAACTCAGCGTGACAGGCAGCATCTCTGGAGAGAAGGAATGGGTGACGTTTTGAGTTGGGAGGGTCTGAAGAAAGGGTCTCGACCCGAGAGTCCTTGGAGACTGCCAAACATCTATAGTCTTTGAGGATGTGCTGGAGTAACTCAGCAGGTCAGGCAGCATCTCTGTACAAAATCATGAGAGGAATACATCAGGTAGATGCACAGAGTCTCTTGCCCAGAGTAGGGGAATCGAGGACCAGAGGACATAGGTTCAAGGTGAAGGGAAAAAGGTTCAATAGGAATCCGAGGGGCAACTTTTTCACACAAAGGGTGGTGGTCGGTGTATGGAACAAGTTGCCAGAGGAGGTAGTTGAGGCTGGAACTATCCTATAATTTCAGAAAGAGTTAGATAAGTACATGGATAGGGCAGGTTTGGAGGGATATGGACCAAGTGCAGGCAAGTGGGACTAGTCCAGCTAGGACATTATTGGCCGTTGTGGGCAAGTTGGGTCGAAGGGCCTGTTTCCACACTGTATCACCCTATCACTCTCTAACATGGATGGGTGATGTTTCAGGTTGAGACCCTTCTTCAGACTCACCTCAGTTTTGTTATTGACTCTTACAGAGTGCACTTGGACACACTTGACCGGGTTATGAAAACGCCAAAAACGGCAGCATTTTGTTGCCCAAACATCTTAAATAAAATCAACCATGTTGCAGGCTACCTCCATCTAATAGCCCAATAAATAATAACTGATGAACCTACACAACTATGTAGATCATCCCGAAGGGAACCATCTCCAATTGATCACACGTTTGACCTATGGAGTTATTAACTCCCAACTATGCAGATCATTACTAAGGGAATCATCTCCAATTGATCACACATTTGACCTATGGAGTTTATCTATGAACCACTGCTGTATAAACGTTAGGACCTCCATCAATGTAAAGCACTTTGGTCAACGAGAGTTGTTTTTTAAATGTGCTATAGAAATAAAAGTGGCTTGACTTGACTTGACTTATCTATTTGATTAGTTGAGCTGCAGGATCATATCCTGATGGAACTACCTTTCGTACCAGCTGCCGTCTAATGCCTCAGCCAAATCTAAGCATAAATATTATTAATAATATTCTATTCATCTGCATTTGCAGTGAGTAAATAACCTGCACCAGCAAGAGTATGGTTTTATTAAGCAGAGCAGATTAAATTTTCTGCGGGTTATATTCATATCCCATTCAGTTGATTTATGAGACAAATTTAAAAAAAAAAAATCTGTAATGGATGACCTTAACAAACTATCTCCAGAAATAAATAATTTAAGCTGCAAGATAGTTATTGCGGTTTTGAGAACCTCTCTAGCAATCAGTAACAGAAATACGTGCCTTGTTATTGCAACTTCGGATGTCAGGGGATGTCACAAAGCACAGTGGCGGCATGGCATGGTGGCCCGGTGGTAGAGTTGCCTCCTCACTGCGCCAGAGAGACCTGGGCACCATCCTGACTACAGTTACTGTCTGTATGGAGTTTGTATGCTCTCCCTGTGACTGGGTGGGTTTTCTCCGGGTGCTCAGGTTTCCCCCATTAGAGTTCAGAATGAAAGGAAGTTATTTTAGGAAGGAGATGAGGAGCAATTTCTTTAGTCAGGTGGCTCATAAGGGTTCATAAGGTTCATTTATTGTCACATACACCAATTGTTGGAGTGACATTTCACTGGCCAGGTCAGTCATACAATGTGGTGGTGAATCTGTGGAATACTTTGCCACAGAAGGCTGTGGAGGCCAAGTTGGTAGATATTTTATGGCAGAGATAGATAGAATTCTTGATTAGTACGGGTGTCAGGGGTTATGGGGAGAAGGCAGGAGAATTGGGTTGGGTAGGAGAGATAGATCAGCCATGATTGAATGGCTGAATAGATTTGAAGGGCCGAATGGCCTGATTCTACTCCTATTTCTTATGATCTTATGACCTCATGGACCATTGAGTGAACAATACGGAACCTACCATCTTCTTCTTCTTCTTCTTGCGTGTGGCGTGCACAGCCTAAAGTTATTCTCTGGAGCGCAGAAGGTTAAGAGGGGACCTGATAGAGGTCTTTAAAATGATGAGAGGGATAGACAGAGTTGATGTGGACACGCTTTTCCCTTTGAGAATAGGGAAGATTCAAACAAGAGGACATGACTTCAGAATTAAGGGGACAGAAGTTTAGGGGTAACATGAGGGGGAACTTCTTTACTCAGAGAGTGGTAGCGGTGTGGAATGAGCTTCCAGTGGAAGTGGTGTCGGCAGGTTCGTTGGTATCATTTAAAAATAAATTGGATAGGCATATGGATGAGAAGGGAATGGAGGGTTATGGTATGAGTGCAGGCAGGTGGGACTAAGGGAAAAAGGTTGTTCGGCACGGACTTGTAGGGCCGAGATGGCCTGTTTCCGTGCGGTAATTGTTATATGGTTATATGGTAAGACAACTTGTTCTGTTTGATCTTCTGTTTGTGCACGCCAGGTTGATTGGATTTGTTGAAACAGGGTGGACCATGTGAAGGTTGCAATCTCCCACCCCAGAACCTACCATACACATAACACACAGAAGACCACCCACTGTACTGTACTAGAATCCCAGCTAGAGGCATAGCAATAACAACTCCAGTGTAATGACCTTACGCCAACCCAAAAATGTGTGGATTTGTACTGTATGTTAATTGCTTCTCTGAATTGCCTAATTTAGCGTGTGCGAATGGGGGATCGATGGTCGGCACGGACTCGGTGGGCCGAAGGGCCTGTTTTCACGCTGTATCTATAAAAACTAAACTAAATTAAATTAAACTAAACTAAACACATCCATGTTGACCAAGATACGCCTCAATAATTTCAACAGTTGCACCTCCTTGGTTCCAGCACAGTGGCTCAGCTGGTGGAGCTGCCATCTCACAGCACCAGAGACCAGAGTTCGATTCTGACCTCCGGTGCTGTCTATGTGGAGTTTGCACTCAGTCTGAAGAAGGAGACTCGACCCAGAACCTCACCCATCCCTTCTCTCCAGAGATGCTGCCTGTCCCGCTGAGTTACTCCAGTTCTTGTGTGTCCATCTGGAGTTTGCACGTATTCCGCTGTGACCATGTGAATTTCCTCCGGTTGCTCCAGTTTCGTCCCTCATGCCGAGGATGTGCGGGTTTGTAGATTAATCGACTTCAGTAAATTGCCCCTAGTGTGTGGGGAGGGTGGAGAACTACAGTGGCAATCAATGGTCAGCATTGACACGATGGGCCGAAGGGCCTGCTGTATCTCCAAACTAAACTAAATCAATGAGAAGTTTATTTGTTCAGGAAGGAACTGCAGGTGCTGGAAAATCGAAGGTACACAAAAAAAGCTGGAGAAACTCAGCGGGTGCAGCAGCATCTATGGAGCGAAGGAAATGGCAACGTTTCGGGCCGAAACCCTTTCGGGTTTCGGCCTGGAACGTTGCCTATTTCCTTCAGGGTTTCAGCCTGAAACGTTGCCTATTTCCTTCAGGGTTTCGGCCCGAAACGTTGCCTATTGCCTTCAGGGTTTCAGCCCGAAACGTTGCCTATTTCCTTCAGGGTTTCAGCCCGAAACGTTGCCTATTTCCTTCAGGGTTTCAGCCTGAAACGTTGCCTATTTCCTTCCGGGTTTCAGCCCGAAACGTTGCCTATTTCCTTCAGGGTTTCAGCCCGAAATGTTGCCTATTTCCTTCCGGGTTTCGGCCCGAAACATTGCCTATTTCCTTCAGGGTTTCAGCCCGAAACTTTGCCTATTTTCTTCAGGGTTTCAGCCCGAAACGTTGCCTATTTCCTTCGCTCCATAGATGCTGCTGCACCCGCTGAGTTTCTCCAGCTTTTTTGTCTACCTTCAATAAAAAAATTCTCCTTTTTCACTTTCAGCCAGGAACTTTCCATGGAAAATTCTACAATCTGCAGATGCAGAAGATCGGACACAAAAACAGAAAATCTTCTGTAATCTGCAAGTCAGACACTGTCTGTTGTGGGAGAAATGGATTAACCTTTCAATTGAATGATCCTGCTGATGGCCTTTCATCAATACCCTCTTGCTTTCATTTACCTCCCTTACCACCACCTTGGCCTCAATGTTGACTAACTTCACGTTCAAAGGTATCAAAGGTATTTTATTAGTCACATTCACATACACCCTGGAGGTGTAGTGAAGTGAAATGCTTTTTGCCATTTTGCAGCACACAATAAAAGAATACAGACATAACACCAATGAGAGTCTTAAAAAACATAGAACATCCCCCACCCCCCCCCCCCCCACACAATGGCTCCCACCATGAAGGAAGGCACAAAGTCCAGTCCCCAACCCCAGTTCACCCATAGTCGGGCCCATTGAGGCCTCCACAGTTGCCTCTACGGAGGCCCGATGTTCCAGGCCGTTCTCGCCGGGTGATGTTGCTCCGGCGTCGGGAGAGTCCTCCCAGCGGCATGGGAACCCTGGAACGTTGTGTTCTCGTCTGCTCTTTCCGCAATAGACGGACTATGCTTCAGTTCCAGTCTCTTTGCACTCATTTTCATGATTCCATCAGACCTGTGTGTGTAAAATAAGAAATAGCATTCAAAATAACATATTGCAATGATATTAGTTTTTATTGCCCACTGTACACTCATAGAACATAGAACAGTACAGCATGAACAGGCCCTTTGGCCCATAATGTGAGTGCTGAACATATCCTATCTGATTGGGTTGATCAGCCATGATCATATTGAATGGCGGTGCTGGCTCGAAGGGCCGAATGGCCTACTCCTGCACCTATTGTCTATCGTCTATTGCCTGCCTGCACATAATCCATATAGTTCCAATCCCTATGTGCCTATCCAAAATTCTGTCAAACGCCACTATGGTACCTGCCTTCACCAGCATCCCTGGCAACACGCTCCAGGCACCCACCACCCTCTGGGTAAAAAAATTGCCCCAAACATCTCATTTAAACTTTTCCTCCCTCACTTTAAAACTATAAATGCCCTCTAGTATTTGATTTTTCCATCGTGGGGAAAAAAAGGCTTTGACTGTCTACTCTGTCTATGCCTCTCACAGTGATATTATACCCAATCCTAATAACTTAGTGGCCCAGCTGGTATAGATCCAAGATCCAAGATCGATCCTGACCTAGGGTGCTGTCCGTGTGGAGTTTGCACGTTCTCCCTATGACCGCGTGGGTTTCCTCCGGGTGCCCCAGCTTCCTCCCACATCGCAGAGACGTGCGGGCTTGTAGGTTAAGTTCCCTCTGCAAAGTTGCCCCGTACTGTATAGGGAATGGGGGGAAAAATACCCCTCATGTGTAGGGAGTGGATTAGAAAGTGGGATAACATGGACCCAATGTGAACGGTGACCTATGGTCAAGGTGGACTTGATGGGCCGAAGGGTCTGTTCCATGCTATATCTCTGAACTAAACTAATTGGAATGTTTTTGGCAAGCGACAGTAATTCTCATCTCTCCCAGTTCTTTGTCCTTTCCTTTAATATCCAGCCATGCATACATCATGTTGGTGAACTTTCGGTAATTGGTTGAAACAGCAACTCATAAAGGGGAGCAGCTGCTCATCTCTAATAACCAGTACCTAGAGGTTTCATGTTGCAATATGGCCAAAGGCCATTGAATCGTGATTCATTGCCAATATTAAACAAGACAAAAGCATCGAGCCTTCAAAGCGTTCCTCGTATGAGGAGCACCTGCACTCCAATGGCACGCAATAAAAAATGTTTAATAACCCTGGGTTTCTGTTCATTCTTGTACCAAGGGGGAAATGAGTTACAGCACACTGAGGGGTTCAGTAAGGAAAGCAAAGTTTACAATCTTGCACTAATTGACATTCCAATTTCAGTAGATAGCAGAGTCAGGGGATATGGGGAGAAGGCAGGAACGGGGTACTGATTGAGGATGATCAGCCATGATCACATTGAATGGCGGTGTAGGCTCGAAGGGCCAAATGGCCTACTCCTGCACCTATTGTCTATTGTCTATTGACTTTAGACTTTCGGGACGAGGGAAACAGGCCATTTGGCCCATCAAATCCACGTCGACCAGCGATCACCCCGTACACTAGCACTATCCTACACACACTAGGGACAATTTACAACTTGCCAAAGTGAATTAACCTGCAAACCTGCACGTCTTTGGGATGTGGGAGGAAACCGGAGCACCCGGAGAAAACGCACGCAGGTCACAGGGAGAACGTACAAACTCCGTACAGACAGCGCCCGTAGTCAGGATCGAACCTGGGTCTCTGGCGCGTTAAGGCAGCAACTCTACTGCTGCGCCACCGTGACGCCCTTCGGAGATGAGTTTTACTTGTTTTGTAAGAGTGACGTACAGTGCGTGGGTGCGAATAGAATCTTGTTTCTCAATACGCACGGTGTCACAGCCTCACACGGCCAAAGGCCCAGTCCCATCCTGACCTCCGGTGCTGTCTGTGTGGAGTTTGCACGTTATCCCTGGGACCGCGTGGGTTTCCTCCAGGTGCTCCGATTTCCTCCCACATCCTAATGACGTGTTTGTCTCTTCTACATTAGCCTCTTCTAAACCTCCCCTAATAAATAGGGAGTGGATAACACGGAACTAGTGTTTGTCTGAAGAAAGGTCTCGACCCGAAACGTCGCCCATTCCTTCTCACTAGAGATGCTGCCTCACCTGCTGAGTTACTCCAGCATTTTGTGTCTTCCTTCGATTTTGTGTCTACCAGCATCCACTGTTCTTTCTTACACACTAGTGTTTGTTCGTTTAGTTTATTGTCACGTGTACCGAGGTACAGTGACAAGCGTTTGTTTCATGTTAATTAATCAGCGGAAAGACAACACATGATTACAATCGAGCTATCCCAAGTGTACAGATGCAGGAGAAACGGTATAACGTTTAGTGTGAGATAGAGTCCAGTAAGGTCTGATTAAAGATAGTCCGATGGTCTCCAATGAGGTCGATAGTAGCTCAGGACCACTCTCTAGATTCAGATTCAGATTCAGATTCAGATTCAATTTAATTGTCATTGTCAGTGTACAGTACAGAGACAACAAAATGCATTTAGCTGTTGTTGTTGATGGAATGGTTCAGTTGCCTGATTGCTATATTTAAGAGGGATGTGGCCCTTGTGGCTAAAGGGATCAGGGGATATGGAGAGAAGGCAGGTACAGGATACTGAGTTGGATAATCAGCCATGATCATATTGAATGGCGGTGCAGGCTCGAAGGGCCACATGGCCCACTCCTGCACCTAATTTATATGTTTCTATCTATGTTTCTAACAGCTGGGAATGGATTGTTGACATATACTAGATGGGCCGAAGGGCCTGTTTCCATGTGGTATTTTTCAACTTAACTAAACTAAACTAATATCATTTCTTAATGGATTTATAACATGACAGAGCATCCTCAGAGATATTCTAGATCTGGGCTTATCCAGCCCTATGTATTTATAGGTGTTTGGGGATCTGAAAACACAAATATCCCATGTCATTTGCAATCTATTCTCAGCCACTGTATAATGTAAGGCACACTAAAACACACTCGATTTTCTCAGGAAATATTTTGTCTCTTGTATTTTAGTGTCAAACTGATGAAGATGTCATGTTGAACAAAATTGCTACCCATTAGTCACAAAATGCAAGAAAATCACAGCCAGAATGAAAAGGCGAGCTTAAAAATTGAACAAGAGGAACAAAGACCATTGAGCATTGATCAGTACAGCACAGGGAAAGGCCCTTCGGCCCACAATGTCTGTGCTGAACATGGTGCCAAGTTCCTCTATTCCTGTGCATAATCCATATCCCTCCTTTCCCTGCATATCCACCTACCTATCCAAAGATCTCATGAACACAAACCTCCTATCTGCCTCCACCACCGGCCCCCAGCAATCCAGGCACCCACTACCACCTCTATGTAAAAAACGTCCCCTTCTTTGTCCTTTAAAATTAGCCCCTCACCCACTTACAGAATAATGAAAGGCATAGATAGAGTGGAGGTACACAAAAATGCTGGAGAAACTCAGCGGGTGCAGCAGCATCTATGGAGCGAAGGAGATAGGCGACGTTTCGGGCCGAAACCCTTCTTCATGTGGATGTGGAAAGGATGTTTCCACTGGTGGGAGACTCCAGGACCAGAGGTCACAACCTCAGAATTAAAGGGCGCTCTTTTGTAAAGGAGGTGAGGAGCAACTTCTTTAGTCACAGGGTAGTTAATCTGTGGAACTCTTTGCCACAGAGGGCTGTGGAGGCCAAGTCTGTGGATTTTTAAGGCAGAGATATTCTAGATTAGAACGGGTGTCAGGGGTTATGGGAGAAGGCAGGAAAATGGGATTAGAAGGCAGAGATCAGCCACGATTGAATGGCAGAGTGGACTCGATGGGCCGAATGGCCTAATTCTACTCCTATAACTTGTCTGTAACTTGGGAACTTAAACCTTTCTTCTTAGCAAAATTCCTATACGAGTTAAATACATAAACCAAACTGGAACAACAAAGAAAAGTGAAAAAGAAAAAAAATCACCTCCACTCAAAATATTTTAATGAAAATGACTTCAACCAATGTTCCCATGGGTCTGTTGTTATTCGAATCATTAAATTCAATTTCAACACAAAAAAACACAAAATATCTTTAAAATATCGTTTTGGCATTCTGGACCTCAATGAAATACTGACCACATTTTGCTCCCAACGCCACCTAAATTTTCACTTCCAAACCAATAATACCTCTCCTTAACCTGTCTCCAGTTGGCAGTGACGTGTGTGCTGTTGGCAGTGATGTGTATAAGAAGCACACAGGTATTTAACAAGCAAGTCTATTCAGTTAGAACGTAGAACATTACACCACAGGAACTTTGGCTCTTGATATCAACACGAACATGATGTTAAATGAAACTAGTCCCTTCTGCCCGCACGTGATCCATATCTCTGTGCCTTGCCTATCCATGTGCCCAGCTAAAAGTCTATTCAACTCAGGAAGTGCAGATGCTGGTTTAAACCTAGGATGGACATAAAAGCTGGAGTAACTCAGCGGGACAGGGAGCATCTCTGGAGAGAAGGAATGGGTGACGTTTCAGGTCGAGACCCTTCTTCAGACTGGGGTTAGGGATAAGGGAAAGCCACTGTTGTACATGTTTCCACCACAACCCCACTCCAACCACACATCACTCTCTGTCACTCCAGCGTTTTGTATCTTTGCCTGCAGTCATAACCAACCCACAGGAGAAGAAAGCCAATATTGTTTTACACCAGTGCAGTGCAAGCTGATTGCACAAAATCCACAGAGAATCTTTAAAAAAAAAAGAAAACTATATTTGAATTATGTGCAGGAAGGAACTGCAGATGCTGGTTTACACCAAAGATAGGCACAAAATGCTGGAGTAACTTAGAGGGGCAGGCAGCATCTCTGGAGAGAAGGAATGGGTTGCATTTAAGAAGGGTCTCGACCCAAAACATCTCCAGAGATGCTGCCTGCCCCGCTGAGTTACTCCGGCTTTTTGTGTCTACACTTGAATCATCCTTTTTTTTTTTCACCACACGGGAGAAATTGAAAATTATTTTTCGTCAGTGAACAGAAATTCGACACGGAGAAACAAAATCTCCACGAATTGCGATTCCTGCATGCATTATGAAAAATTAAATGTCAGGCGGTGATTACTGGCTTCAAAGTGGAAGAGTCAATATTGCTGCAAGACACAGGACAATATGGCAGGCGGGTGTAATGGAGAATGCCGTGTGCAGCACAGTATTCCTGGGAGGCTGCATCAACTATCAAAACCGGCAATTTTCAATCAAACCCTGGCTTAATGATCTGTAGACGATTCCTCTGGGACTTTGGTACATGTCCTGTGTGGAATCTTGTGAACCTGTGATTAATTCTCTTGGTAAGGTCCAGATGGGATATGGCAGAAGAGTTTCATTAATGTTCCTCTGGCCTTTCCCCCCCATCTATTCAGAAACATGCACGAGCAGAATGCGCTGGTGCATTTGCATTCAGGGGCTAATGTAAAACGTAAATGCAACAAAAGGAAAGATGATGAATTCTCCACATTGGTGTGTGCTTGTGACAACCTCACGGGAGCAGGCACGCAGTAAATTGGATCTTATGACAGATAAGGCTGACGTAATCAAAGCCACAGTAAGGATTAAACCATAGATAGATGGAGAATACAGACAATACTTGTGTAGAAAGGAACTGCAGATGCTGGTTTACACCCAAACATATAGACACAAAATGTTGGAGCAACTCAGCGGGACAGGCAGTATCTCTGCAGAGAAGGAATGGGTGACGTTTCAGGTCGAGACACTTTCACAGACTGAGAGTCAGGGAAGAGGAAAGCAAGAGGTATGGAAGGGTAAGGTGTGAAAAGGACAGATCAAAGCAGATGTTGATCAAGGAAATGCACAAATGGTTCATTGTTGGCTGGGTGGAAGGTGACAAAGAGGCAAACCATTCTGTGTGTCGGAAGGAACTGCAGATGCTGGATTACACTGAAGATAGACACAGAATCTTGGAGTAACTCAGCGGGTCAGGCAGCATTTCTGGAGTATGATAGATGACATTTTGGTCTCGACCGTAAATATCACCTATTCCTTTCCTCCAGAGATGCTGCCTGAATTACTCCAGCATTTTGTGTCTCTCTAGAAATTAAACCATCCCCATTTTCATTTGAATATATTTTGGGCACTGTTCCGTTTAATAAAGGAGTCAAATAAAGTAGTAATCGTCCTTTAAAACAGAACTATATCAAATATTACGGCTCAATGGGTCCAAAAGGTTTTCCTTTCAAGGAATGAAGATATTTAAATCATCAGATTTTGTTTTGAAAGATTGGTTTCAACTCCAGAGTAAAATTGCTTTAGCACAGTTTGCAAAACTGCTGTAATTGGTGCTTTTGCTGGGTGTTTGGAGCCTTGACTGGAAAATGCTGCAAAAATATAAAAATGCAGATCCTTATTTTGCCATTTATTCGTTATAATCATTTATAATCAAAGAACTTATCCCACCTCAGTCATTCCGCCTTCTCCCTGCTCACGTAGACACATAGAAAATAGGTGCAGGAGGTGGCCCTTCGAGCCCAGCACCGCTATTCAATGTGATCATGGCTGATCATCAAAAATCAACACCCCCATTCCTGCTTTCTCCCCATATCCCTTGATTCTGTTAGCCCTCAGAGCTAAATCTAACTCTCTCTTGAAAACATCCAGTGAATTGGCCTCCACTGCCTTCTGTGGCAGCGAATTCCATCCAGCAGAACATACAGAAACTTGAAAGCGCGCACCACCAGATTCAGGAACAGCTTCTTCCCCTCTGTTATCAGGCTTCTGAACGATCCTTCCATAAGCTAGGGTACTGTCCGATTCACCTCTACCCCATTGCGGACATTGGACTTTGTCTCTGGAACTGATGCTGATGCTACAATGCTGAGAACTATATTCTGCACTCTGTATCTTCCCCTTTGCCCAATCTATTGTGTTTCAGTTTGAACTACATGCATCTATGGATGGTATATCTGATCTTTAGACTTTAGAGATGCAGCGGGGAAACAGGCCCTTCGGCCCATCTAGTCCGCACCGCCCATTGATCACCTGTTCACACTAGTTCCATGTTATCCCACTTTGTATCACTCCCTGCACAAGAGGGACAATTAATAGAGGGCCAATTATCCTACAATCCCTTAGGGTGTGGGATGGGATGGGGATAAACCTGGGCACCCAGAGGAAACCCACGCGATCACAGGGTGAACATGCAAACTCCACACAGGCAGCACCAGCAGTCGGGCTCAAACCTGGGTCTATGGCGATGTGAGGGACTGCTGCATCGACGTGTCACCCGAAATGGACCTGCTTTGGTGTTGCAGCAGGAGATGCAACTCAGAGATTCTCGGTGTAGTAGGCAGGTGATTTATATGGATTTTATCGTGTCACAAACAAACAGTGTCTAATACTAGCTATCAGACGTAAAAAAACAGAAAATAATGTCATGTCTCAATGCAGTATTACTCATCTTCACAGAGCTTAAAAGAAAAATAGCAAAGATACCAACCAACGTTTTGGATCTGTGAAAAATGGTAATATTTATTGCAGTCTCTCCAAGTAACACTGCCGGTACATACTGTACCTTGCAGAAGTCACACAGACTCAGTTGGTGTTTTTTCTGATAATGGTGTGTTTTATTTTTCACAAAGGTTAAAAACAGGAACAGCAAAATAACGTGTTCTTACTGCAATTTACAAATGATCTCATCCTTTGATTGGGTTGAAGAAGGGTCTCGACCCGAAACGTCAACTATTCCTGCGACTATGACGGGTGCCGGCAAGTCGCTGAGAAAAATCGCGTAAGTGGGACAAGCATTTAAGACTGGTGATGAGGAGGAATTTATTTAGTCAGAAGGTGGTGAATCCGTGGAATTCATTGCCATAGACGGCTTTGGAGGCCAAGTCATTGGGTATTTCTAAAGTGGAGGTTGATCCTGTCTCCTCAGATCCTGGTGAACTTCTACTGCTGCACCATCAGATTCAGATTCAATTTTAATTGTCATTGTCAGTGTACAGTACAGAGACAACGAAATGCATCGAGAGCATCCTTACCAACTGCATCACAGTATGGTATGGCAACTGCTCTGTCTCCGACCGGAAGGTGGTGAAAATTGCCCAACGCATCACCGGTTCCACGCTCCCCTCCATTGAGTCTGTCCAAAGCAAGCGCTGTCTGCGGAGGGCGCTCAGCATCGCCAAGGACTGCTCTCACCCCAACCATGGACTGTTTACCCTCCTACCATCCGGGAGGCGCTACAGGTCACTCCGTTGCCGAACCAGCAGGTCGAGGAACAGTTTCTTTCCGGCGGCTGTCACTCTACTCAACAACGTACCTCGGTGACTGCCAATCACCACCCCCCCGGACACTTATTATTATTTATTCAAATCATTTGCTATGTCGCTCTTCCAGGGAGATGCTAAATGCATTTCGTTGTCTCTGTACTGTACACTGACAATGACAATTAAAATTGAATCTGAATCTGAATCTGAATTAGGACGGGTGTCAAAGGTTAAGGAGAGGAGGCAGGGGAATGGGATTGAGATGGAACAATAGATCAGCCGTGGCTGAAATACAGAATGGACACAATGGGCCGAATGGCCTCATTCCATTCATACGCCTTATGGTCTTATGGAGAATGTTGATAGGTGACGTTTCACATCAGCGCCCATCTAGGTGTCCCGACCTGAAAAGTTACCTATCCGTATTCTCCAAACATGCTGAGTTACTCCAGCATTGCCGTTCCTTGTGTCTGCTACGGTTTTCACTGTGACAGGGTGGAGGGCATCAAACAACATCGCCAGGCCAGGCTGACTCCTGCAACTCTGACCCAGTGCCACCGTCAGGAAAACAGGCCTTTATGGCCAAGTTAAGATTGTACAATTATAAAACGTTGGACATGGAGATTGCAGATTGGGAAGGCACTTTTATAAGCTGTCTACAGCTGTGATTCGTTTGAGTAGTTACAAGACATCTCACTAGAGCACGTAAGTGCCTGGGAAATAATTCAAGACCACAACAAACAGAAGAAAATGTTGTAATGCCTGCAGATAGACAATAGACAATAAGTGCAGGAGTAGGCCATTCGGCCCTTCGAGCCAGCACCGCCATTCAATGTGATCATGGCTGATCATCTCCAATCAGTACCCCGTTCCTGCCTTCTCCCCATATCCCCTGACTCCGCTATCTTTAAGAGCCCTATCTAGCTCTCTCTTGAAAGTATCCAGAGAACCGGCCTCCACCTGAGGCAGATAATTTCACACTCACAACTCTCTGTGAAAAAGTGTTTCCTCGTCTCTGTTCTAAATGGCTTACCCCTTATTCTTAAACTGTGGCCCCTGGTTCTGAATTTCCCCAACATTCGGAACATGTTTCCTGCCTCTAGCGTGTCCAAACCCTTAATAATCTTATATGTTTCAATAAGATATCCTCTCGTCCTTCTAAACTCCAGACTACACAAGCCCAGCCGCTCCATTCCCTCAGCATATGACAGTCCTGGGAATTAACCTGGTGAACCTGCGCTGCACGCCCTCAATAGCAAGAATGTCCTTCCTCAAATTAGGGGACCAAAACTGCACACAATACTCCAGGTGCGGTCTCACTAGGGCCCTGTACAAGTGCAGAAGGACCTCTCTGCTCCTAGACTCAACGCCTCTTGTTATGAAGGCCAACATGCCATTCGCTTTCTTCACTGCCTGCTTACTTTATTAAAGGATCTATTAATAATACACCGTGGTGCTTTAGCCGTAGATATTACATACAAGACAAACACACCAACCTATCCACAAAGATCTCTCTCTCCCTGTCTAACTTGGTGTCATTTCTTGCTTCCATACACTAATCATAAGTTGATAAGTTCATGTCATAGGAGCAGAATCAGGCCATTCTGCCCATCGAGTCTGCTCCGCCATTCGATCATGGCTGATCTATCTCTCCCTCTCAACCCCATTCTCCTGCCTTCTCCCCATAACCCCTGACACCCGCACTAATCAAGAATCTGTCAATCTCCTCTTTACAAAATACCCAATCATTTAGCCTCCACAGCCATCTGTGGCAATGAGTTCCACAGATTCACCACCCTCTAGCTGAAGAAATCCCTCCTCATCTGCTTTCTAAAGGTACGTCACTTTATTCTGCAGCTATGGCCTCTAGTCCTAGACTGTCCCACTAGTGGATCAACCATAGATCAGCTGGCATTTCTAAATTGCTCTCATATATTGACTGATGCTAAAATTGTAAACATATATATGGAAAAGTAAGTAGACAATTAAACATAAATCCCCTTTGATCCCTTTAATGACTGAGTAAATAAACTTCCAGTTTGCACAGCTTGTCAGGAAGACAGTGCCTTACAATTAGATCACGTGGAACTATTTACTTGTACAATGGAAAATGCACCTCCAATGAAGTAAAGTGCAGGAAGGAACTGCAGATGGCGGTTTAAACCAAAGATAGACACAAAAAGCTGGAGTAACTCAGTGGGACAGGCAACATCTCTGGTGAAAAGGAATGGGTGGCGTTTCGGGTCGAGACCCTTCTTCAGTCAGGAGAAAGGGAAATGAGAGATATAGGTGGTGATAGAGAGAGATAAAGGACAAATGAATGAAAGATATGCGAGAAATTAGCGATGATAAAGGGAACAGGCCATTGTTAGCTGTGGGCTCGGTGAAAACGAGTTGCAGACAATGAGACGTAACACGATGACTTTGAAGCTGGCACGACTACTTGGGTGGGGGAATGGATGGAGAGAGAGGGGATGCAAGGGTTACTTGAAGTTAGAGAAGTCAATGTTCATACCGCTGGGGTGTAAGCAGCCCAAGCGAAATATGAGGTGCTGTTCCTCCAATTTGCGCTGGGCCTCACCCTGACAATGGAGGAGGCCCAGGACAGAAAGGTCAGTGTGGGAATGGGAGGGGGAGTTAAATTGTGTGGCAATCGAGAGATCATGTAGGCTCAGTCGGACTGAGCGAAGGCGTTCAATAAAACAATCGCCTAGTCTACGCATGGTCTCGCCGATATTTATTCGCCGATGTAGACTCACTCAGGAAGTAAAGCTTGCTAAAGATCATTTCCATTTTGTTAGTCTGAAGAAAGGTCTCGACCCGAAACGTCGCCCATTCCTTCTCTCCGGAGATGCTGCTCGTCCCGCTGAGTTACTCCAGCACTTTGTGTCTATCTTCCATTTTGTTACGTTCACTGGGCGTTGGACTGGGCACTTCTCAGTACGAGTGTAGGTTCTGCTCAGGACTTCCATCAAATTACATCCATCTGCGTCCAACGTTTCTTTGGTGAATTGTGAAGCACGTCACTTGTGAATTTGCGCAGCGGCAGAGTTGCAGCCTCACAGCGCCAGAGAACTGGGTTTGATCCTGACCACGGGTGCTGTCTGTACAGAGTTCGTACGTTCTCCCCGTGACCTGCGTGGGTTTTCTCCGCGATCTTCGGTTTCCTCCTACTTGCCAAAGACGTGCAGGTTTGTAGGTAAATTGGCTTGGTATAAATGTAAATTGTCCCTAGTGTGTGTAGGATAATGTTAGTGTGCGGGGATCGCTGGTCGGCGCGGACCCGGTGGGCCGAAGGGCCTGTTTCTGCGCTGTATCTCTAAACTAAACTAAACTAAACTAAACTAAACTAGTATGAATAGCAATGTTACAAAATTTTGAGATTTTAAAAATCAAGTCTGCAATTTATCCCATCAGATAAAGCATAAAAATAAGTTTAATTTGACACCTAATTCACTTTCATATCTCAAGTATTTAAAAAGTTATGGCCATTTTCATACTCGGAAATTAGCATCTTGTTCCGTATTGATTTTCTATGGACATAACAAAAAAGCTGTGATCGTGGACAGTCAAAAGCCCATAACTTTCTTAAAAATTAAGAGAACTGAATGAAATTTTCAGTTATCATAGATTGAAGCATTCTGAAACAAATATAAAATAATCTTACTTGGATGACCTGAAATTAAAGCATATAATTGTTAGTTACGCAATTGTAGCTAATTTCAGACTTCAATTACTAGATCTAAACATCTATCCATTTCTTAATAAATGATTAACATTTTTAAATAGCCTAAGTGTCCAAATAATATTCACAAATAATTCACAATAAAACATGATTTTTAAGTCTCATTTACATTAATTTATAGGCCAAATGGAAGGAATTTAGTGTTCAATTGCTGTAAATTAAAGTCCATTTAAATCAGCTTTCTAGTGGGATCCTGTGAACGCGCTGGTTTAGAACGTTCACATTGCGCTAGATTTGTGCCCTCAAATGCCCAGAAAAATACTGCAGGATATAATGGGCCCAAAATGAGCTACTCGCAACATTAAACTTTGTATAAAGGGATCTTAAGAAGCCCTTTTTAATGTAAAAATAAACAGCCTATCTTCCGTTTTCCCCTGTATGAGACCCTGCCGGTTTCCGGTGGTCGCGGGTTTAGAGGTTAATTTTTAAACTACTACAACAATTATATAAAGCCTTTAAAACTAATAATAGCTAAAGTGACGGAACATTACAGCGATTTTCCGTTAATAATGAACTAGGCTGAACACCCTCGATTGGAACAGCCTAGGGAAAATCGCGTTTTAAACCCGCCCCCCTCTAAACGGCGCCAAAATCACGCACACCCGCAGCGACAGGTTTTCAGCGACGCTTCAGGTAGGCTTTGCAACATACCTAGTATGAACAGATGTTCAATGGTCAACAAGGACTCGGTGTGCTGGAGGGACTGTTTCCACGCTGAATCTCTAAAACAAAATCTAAAAAGATAAATCCCTTTTCCAAGAAAAGGTGCAATAAAGTCTGAAGAAGGGTCTCAACCCGCTACGTCACCTATTCCTTCTCTCCACAGATGCTGCCTGTCCCGCTGAGTTACTCCAGCATGTTGTGTCTATCTTCAGTTTAACCCAGCATCTGCAGTTCCTTCCTACACAATCCCATTGCCAGGTTGACGTGACAATACTTACTGTTGACATCGAGCAATACTGAATTTCATCCCCTATTTCAGTATTCATGAAAGCAATTACATCGGCATCTTACACGCTTGTCGAAACCTCTTCTGGGATTATTTTTGCCCAAAGCAATAGCTGCAAAATAATAAGTATTCAGCAAAAGATGTTAATTAGATGAATCATTCAGTGATTTAGCAGGATCGCTATCATTAAATAAGTATTGGGGCTAATCTCTTGTGTACATGGAAGTTATGCTGAAGTAGCCCTCTCCATAATAGTGCGGAAGAGAGTGGCACATTTTGTAAATAAAGGTGTAAGGAACAATAGACAATAGACAATAGGTGCAGGAGTAGGCCATTCGGCCCTTCAAGCCAATACTGCCATTCAATGTGATCATGGCTGATCATCCCCAATCAATACCCCATTCCTGCCTTCTCCCCATATCCCCTGACTCCGCTATCTTTAAGATCACTATCTAACCCTCTCTTGAAAGTATCCAGAGAACCAGCCTCCACCGCCCAGGCAGAGAATTCCACAGATTCACCACTCTCTGTGAGAAAACGTGTTTCCTCATCTCCGTTCTAAATGGTTTACCCCTTATTCTTAAACTGTGGCCCCTGGTTCTGGACTCCCCCAACATCGGGAACATGTTACCTGCCTCTAGCGTGTCCAAACACTTAATAATCTTTTATGTTTCAATGAGATTCCCTCTCATCCTAAACTCCAGAGTGTACAAGCCCAGCCGCACCATTCTCTCAGCATATGACAGTCCCGCCATCCCGGGAATTAACCTGGTGAACCTACGCTGCACTCCTTCGATAGCAAGAATGTCCTTGCTCAAATACCTAGATATTTTAGATACAGCAAACTAAGAACTGTCACCACTACTGCCACAGGGCGCCACGATGGAGCAGCAGTAGAGTTGTGACCTTGCAGCTCCAGAGACCCGGGTTCATTCCTGACTACGAATGCTGTCTGTACGGACTTTGTACGTTCTCCCCATGGAACTGTGTGGGTTTTCTCCAGGGTCTCTGGTCCCATCCCACATTCCAAAGACGTACAGTTTTGTAGGTTAACAGGTTTCGGTAAAATTGTAAATTGCCCCTAGTGTGTGTCGGATAGTGCTCGTGTACAGGGGAAAGCTGGTCTGTGTGAACTCTGTGGGTCGGAGGGCCTGTTTCTGTGCTGTATCTCCAAACTAAAATAAACCATTTAGAGTGGTTGTGTCGGAAGAATTCCAGATTCTCGGTATAAAACGAAGATAGATACAAAATGCTGGATTAACTCAGCAGGACAGGCAGCATCTCTGGAGAGAAGGAATGGGTGACGTTTCGGGTCGAGACCCTTCTTCAGACTGTGACGCTTCAGGTTGAGACCCTGACTACCTAAATGCAGTTACTTGCTTTGTATTTACCATGTTCAGGCTAATCTACTCATATATTTCAGTAACTGATTCAATCAAGCTCTCCCCACGGTGCTGGCTACAAATGCTACTTGCTATCTCTTTGTTTGTAAAAAAGATTTGAGCATCATCAAGGCGGCACGGTGGCGCAGCGGTAGAGTCGCTGCCTCACAGCGCCAGAGACCCCGGTTCAATCCTGGCTACGGGTGCTGTCTGTACGGAGTTTGTACATTCATCCCGTGACCAGCATGGGTTTTCTCTGGGTGCTCCGGTTTCCTCCCACACTCCAAAGACGTGCAGGTTTGTAGGTTAATTGGCTTCTGTAAATTGTACCCAGCGTATTGGATAGAACTAGTGTACGAGTGATCGCTGGTCGGCGTGGGACGTTGGGCTGAAGGGACATTTTTCCACGCTGTTTCTGCGAACTAAGTGTTTCTGCAGCAATGCATATAACATATCAAAATGAAAGGCTGCAAAAAGCACATGGAATGTACTAAAACATCGTAAAATCATTTGTATGTTGGTTTAATCAACTGTTCTTGGTGTTACAATATAATTTGTTATGATTTTTAGACTGGTTTAAATATTGTAAACATAATTGGAATCATTAAACTGCAGATAGTTATGTATTATGATCGGGGATAAAGCAGAACATACTAAGTCACAACCCCCATTAACATCGAGGGCAATTAAGACAAGTTTCTAACGGAGATATGCTTTTACACTGGGACTAAATGTTTTGCATGGAATTGTATTGCTTGCCTTCGTAAGAAAATAACGCCTTAAGGGCCTGTCCCACTTGGCTGACATTTGCGCGTTACACAGATGGCGTGTGAAGATTTTGTACATCGCAAATTCCCGCTAGGCAGCGTGCGGCCATGCGTCACTGCCTATGTCATCGTGCACCATGCGCACATAATGCACAGGAACGTGCGTGTGTGTAATCATGTGCATGTCACGACGAGCGCGTCATGTAAATTACACGTGATGTCGCGCAAATTACACGCAAATGACGGCCAAGTGGGACAGGCCCCTAACTAATTACCGCCAGGCTGGTGCTTGCCTAATGCATTACTGGCCTGGTGCTTATCTTGCACAGTCACGTCTAGCATTGTATTCAAACACTAATTAGCACCAATTAATTCTATTGTGCATAAGTGTTAAGTTGCTGATTAGTGCTTTGGCAGGATTTGTGCTTCAGCACTAAAATAGGGACCGCAGAAGTGTCTTAATGGCATGAATCTGACTCTCGACCCAAAACCTCACCCATTCCTTCTCCCCAGTGATGCTGCCTGTCCCGCTGAGTTACTCCAGCATTTTGTGTCTATCTTCGGTATAAACCAGCATCTGCAGTTCCTTCCTGCACATTGAATCTGGTTCTGTTCTGTTTGTAGAATCACAGAGTTATACAGCGTGGAAACAGGCCCTTCGGCCCAACTTGCCCTTGCTGCCCAACATGCCCCATCTACACTAGTCCCACCTGACCGCGTTTGGCCCATATCCTTTGTAAACCTCTCCTATCCATGTACCTGTCTAATTAATCTTTCAGATGTTGTGACTGTCCCTGCCTCAACGACCTCCTCTGACACTCTCCACCCTCAGAGTGAAAATGTTGCCCCTCAGGTTCTAATTAAATCTTTCCCCTCTCACCTTAAACCTATGTTCTCTTGTTCTTGATTCCCCTTCTCTGGGCAGAAGACTCTATGCATCAACCCTATCTTTACATACGTACATGTTCTTTCCTGCTGCCGCAAGTAAGAATTTCATTATTCTATCTGTGACGTAGGATAATAGGCATAGAAAAATAGAAAATAGGTGCAGGAGGAGGTCATTCAGCCCATCGAACCAGCACCGCCATTCAATATGATCATGGCTGATCATCTAAAATCAGTACCCCGTTCCTGCTATTTCCCCATATCCCGTAATTCCGTTAGCCCTAAGATCTAAATCTGACTCTCTCTAGAAAACATTCGGTGAATTGGCCTCCATTGCCTTCTGTGGCAGAGAATTCCCCAGATTCACAACTCTTCACAGACTCACAATGAGTCAAACACTCTTGACTCCTGACTGACTTCCCCCTCATCACCTTATCTTATATTACTAAAAGTACTGCGATGTGATTTCCGAGAAAATGCCGCACTTATGGCCGTCATTTATGGCCACCTCACTCAGAGCCCCTCTCCGCCGGACTGGACCAGAGGACTTTTTCCCACCGATTAAAAATCAGAGAGATATTAATGGTTTTTTATTAAATCGCCATTCTCTCTGCTGCCCAGTGTCTCTGTTGGGTGACCAGCCCCTCCGTGTGACGCTGGGACCCAACGGGTCCCACTTAATCTAGTACACCTCTTTAAGATCACCCCTCATCCACCTGTGCCAGAGTGCAATGATTGTCCGGTAGATCATAGACCACGGAGGCAGTATACAAAGAATCGCCACGTTACCGGCGACATTTTGTGCCCTTTAAGATCCAGATCTATTTTTCGAGTCTTATCTTGGTCGTAAATGTCCGTGGTCCTGGAGGCGGCACTGGGCGGGATCGGCCTGGTCCGGCGATGATGACGGTGTCCTCCACCGGTCCGTGCCGCTGCAGGCTGCATCCGGTCCACGCGCTCGTCCGAGGGCGGCACGGTGGCGCAGTGGCGCAGTGGTAGAGCTGCTGGGTCACAGCGCCAGAGACCCGGGTTCAATCCTGACCACGTGTGCTGTCTGTACGGAGTTTGGACGTTTTCCCCAAGTTCAAGTTCAAGTTCAAGTGGGTTTATTGTCATGTGCCTCTGATAGGCTTTGATTCAGCACACAGAACATAGTCGGCATTGACCTACTTTGACCTACTACTCCCCGTGACCTGCGTGGGTTTACTCCGGGAGCTCCTGTTTCCTCCCACACTCCACAGACTTCCAGGTTTGCAGGTTAATTGGCTTGGTAAAATTGTAAATTGTCCCTAGTGTGTGTGTGTGTGTGCAGGATAGTGTTAGTGTGCGGGGATCGCTGGTCAGCAGGGACCCGGAAGGCCGAAGGGCCTGTTTCGGCGCTGTATCTCTAAACTAAACTAAACCCTGTGTTGCCTCCAACACCTCTCGATTGAATTACGATTGGATTTCATATGGCGGTAGCTAAAACTGAAAATGGATCCAAAAATCATACAATGTTCGAAATCCAGATCAATAGTTTAACGTGATGTGCAATTCTTGTCTTTGTTATCATTCTTAGATGAAAGTGACAGCTTTGCTCCGGTTCCCGGGGGCCACAGGGAGACACAACTCCAATAGCACAAAGACCCGTGAATTTCAATCACCACTGGGGCACTTCAACACAGAGAGTCGATGCTTCTCATTTGATGTAATGCTGATTTTTTTTCCCATTCGACACAGTGTGCCAGGAATTTCCTCAACCTCTCTGGCGGCATGGTGGCGCAGCGGCAGAATTGCTGCCTCACAGCGCCAGAGACCCGGGTTCAATCCTGACCAAGGGTGCTGTCTGTATGGAGTTTGCACGTTCTCCCGTGACCTGCGACCTGGTGGGTTTTTTTCCTCCGGGTGCTCAGGTTTCCTCCCACATTGCAAAGACGTGCAGGTTTGTAGGTTAATTGGCTTGGTGTAAATGCCAAATCGGCCCTAGTGTGTGTAGGGTAGTGTTAGTGCCTGCTGTATCTCTAAACTAAACCAGTAAGAGGATGCTTTATAACAGCAACCAAATCTTGCATTTATACACGATCTTCAACTCATGGATCAAAGAAAGAATAGAGTACAGCACAGGGACAGGCCCTTCAGCCCACAACAATAGACACTAGGTGCAGGAGTAGGCCATTTGGCCCTTCGAGCCAGCACCGCCATTCACTGTGATCACGGCTGATCATCCCCAATCAGTACCCCCGTTCCTGCCTTCTCCCCATATCCCCTGACTCCGCTATCTTTAAGAGCCGTATCTAGCTCTCTCTTGAAAGTATCCAGAGAACCTGCCTCCACCGCCCTCTGAGGCAGAGAATTCCACAGACTCACAACTCTCTGTGAGAAAAAGTGTTTCCTCGTCTCCGTTCTAAATGGCTTACCCCTTATTCTTAAACTGTGGCCCCTGGTTCTGGACTCCCCCAACATCGGGAACATGTTTCCTGCCTCTAGCGTGTCCAAACCCTTAACAATCTTATATGTTTTACAACGTGTCAATTTAAATTAAACATCTGTCTCCTCATGCTCTATAATCCGTCAGTTCACTGCCTGTTCAAATGTTTATCTAAATGCATATTAAACATTGATATTGTATGCTCATCCAAGTATACAATGAGCAAAACAATGTGCTGCACTCGCTATGATCTAACTCATAGTGTATCCTGTTCTAGTATAACATCCTTGCTTACGTTTACGTTTAAGTTTTATTATTGTAATGTGTACCGAGGTACAGTGAAAAGCTTTGTTTTGCACGCTGTCCCAACAGTTCAGATAGATACATGAACGCAATCAAGTCAAACTCAAGTCCAATAGGTAGAGCAGAGGGGAAGATACAGAGTGCAGAATATAGTTCTCAGCATTGTAGCGCATCAGTTTCCAGAGACAAAGTCCAATGTCCCGCATGGGGGTAGAGGTGAATCGGGACAGTGCCTTAGCTTATGGAAGGGTCGTTCAGAAGCCCGATAACAGAGGGGAGAAGCTGTTCGTGAGTCTGGTGGTGCGCGCTGTCGAGCTTCTGTACCTTCCTGCCGGACGGGAGCGGGGGGAGAAGAAGGAATGACCGGGGTGGGACACGTATTTGATTGTAGTGGCTGCTTTTTTGTCCGAGATAGTGTGGTGTGAACATGGATTAAAAGGCCGTTAACTCTGGGCAGGTGTGATGGACTGGGCCACATCTACAACACTCTGCAATTTCTAGCAGTCTTGGACAGAGCTGTTCCCAAAACCCGCAGTGATGCTTTTCTGTGGTGCATCTGTAGAAGTTTGTTGGAGTCATTGGAGACATCCTACATTTCTTCGGCCTCGTAAGGAAGTGGAGGCGTTGGGGTGTGATTCCTCGGCAGTCACATCAACATGGTTGGTCCGCGACCGATCATTGTTCTTATATCTGGTAACAAGGGAAAGCATCTTGAATGTTTTGATTAGCCCCTATTGACCTGTTGTTCTATCTGCCACACTTTGTTTAAGATGGAATTGCCATGGAAATATCTGGACAGCCAGCAAAACAAAACCATTTCACACTCGACAATAATAAAAACTTGAACCCAAACCTAAAGCACAAATTTCTTCCATCGGACGTGTCCAAAGACAGGCAGTTTGCTTTGTTACTAACACCTATGAGAGAGAAGCGAGTGTTACCAAACTTCTGAATCCACTGGGGTGGAAACCCTCTCCAAGACAGACAGACACACGTGAAGCTCACCGTTTTGACCTGTTTTTACAAAATGTTTAAATGGTCAGCTCGACATAGATTACAAGACCTACACCAAACCCCCCAAACCACTTAGGAGCAGACGAGGGCATTCGATCCAATTTGTGATCCCAGCTACAAAAGACAGATGTGTACAGCAATTCGTTCTTCCCCCGCACAATTAAAGCATGGAATAATCTCCACCCAACTATAGTTTTACCCAACCAGATTGCAAAAACTACATTTAAGGTAGCTCTTTCTTCCCCAAAAAAAACCTTTCTGGCTTAATTCCTCCCTCCACCACCTCCAGTTTAAATTCCATTTGGAAATATTTTGGAGGACCAAGCAACCAAGAACCAAGAACAAATAATTACTTTTAGATTGCAGTGTTTAAGAAAGAATGCAGGTGCTGGAAAAAATCGAAGGTAGACCAAAAATGCATGGAGGAACTCAGCGGGTGAGGCAACATCTATGGAGCGAAGGAAATAGGTGACGTTTTCGGGTCGAGACCTTGCGGATTGCTTGTAAGGAAATGCAGCAGCAGTTCTGAATCAAAAATATCCCTCAAATAACAATGAGATGAATGATCAGACAACCTTTTGATGATAATATTTGTGTCCTTTTTCTTTTTTGAACAGTTCTAGTATTCCTTTGATCAGCCAGCTCCATGTCACCAAACTAGATTAAATAGATAGAAAAGGTTTTATTTGTAACATATATTCTGCTCTTGCTCTTAAAGTCCACAACATGTCTAGATCAGAGAGAATGGCTGAGCAGCATCCAATAGCTATAATATAATGAAAATTTGCATTGGACCAATGTTACCCAAAAACCAATAATCCACACATTAATAATAATAGTTTGTATTAGTATTAGACTTAAAGTTTAGAGATACAGCATGGAAATAGGCCCTTCGGCCCGCCAAGTCCGTGCTGATCACCCCGTACGCTAGCACTCTCCCACACGCTGGGCCACATTTGCAATTTATTTTACCAAAGCCAATTAACCTTCAAACCTGTCCGGGTTTGGGCTGGTTTGGACCAAAACCGGAGAACCTGGAGGGGAAAAACGACTGGGGAAGAAGGAAACAAAATCCGTACAGACAGCGCCAGTAGTTCAGGACGAACCGGCTCTCTGGTGTGA